>NC_142393.1:16993344-17151916 GCF_059441095.1 Idiotropiscis lumnitzeri
GTCATCTTGACTAATTTTCCGTGGAGCAGTGATGGGAGTTAGTGTCTCTTTATGTGGGTGTGGTGGGTGTGAATGTGAGAGAGAGGGGGAGAGAGAGAGAGAGAGAAAGGAGGAGAGCGAGTGAGCGAGAGGGAGCAGTCACATGCAGAGAGCAGCAAGGACAAGAGACCGAGCAGAAGAGAGCTGTCAAGCTGCGAGGACGCAGCGTTGAGACGACTTTGTTTTTTTTCTTTCCCTCTTCTTCCCTGGAACACATTCTCACCACATCTCTGACACCCACAGACACACGCACACGACTCAAAGACACAAGCCCACAGATGGTGCCGCAACATGCTTACCAGGAGTGCTAAATTATTTTCAGGATTTGGACTCAAGCCTTGCACACTTGGACTATTTTAAAACAGCCTCTTTGTGACTTGGACTCGCTTTCCAATTGGATTTTATTTATATAACTGTACATATATTTATTTTAACAGTGCACCACTTTTTGCTGTGGTGCGTGCACCTGAACACTCCACCTCTGGTACCAAGAGAGTTTGGGCAGCTGTGAATTGCCTGAATTGGCGCGATCTGTAATCAAGACAGTGACCAAGTGGGTGTTCGTGGAGGCGGCAGAAGATGTGTGGACCGGTGGCATTGGTGCTTCTCGTCCACTTCGGAGCCACCTTAACGGGGGCCTGGAAAGCATCTCAGCCACGACTGCAGTTCACACACTCCGGTAAGAAGAAACAATTTCGATCTCATGTGTCAGTGGGTAACTCTATCTCTCCTCATGCACAAAGTCTCAAACACTAATTCCTACATTACCACCCGGCTCCTATTTCGTCTCCCAGGTTAAGAATGGACATTGTATTATATTGTATCTTCATGTAGTGGTCTTGTGTCTTTTGTTTGCCTTCTCCTTTGAACATGAGCATTTTTGACTTTTGAAATACTGCATTCATTCTGTGTGCCGCTCGAAAAACAGATAATTAAAATATTTAGATTTAATATTCATTTTTAGGACAAGTAAAAGTAGTAGTAAACAACCTTATTCCTAGGAGGGGAATTTCATTTTCATTTACACAACAGTGAGTAAATGTCATTCAACAATCAAATAAATATTGAAATTTATACTAGAGAATGTGTGGGCAAGTTTCTCTCATGTTTTATTTATTCAGGGCTGGAGAACCCGCTAACTTTATCCAGCCGGCAACTTGTACGTTCCCCACCCTGGGCAATTAGTATAAACTAATCTCTGCAAGCAATGTAGCAATAAAGCGTGACACCTAAAGATGCCCAGTGAGCTCTTGACAGCTCCCACCCACCTTCAGGATTCAGAGTCAAGTGACTGTGACCATTTCAAAAAGCTGGACAAAGAAATAATTATCTCATGGCACAAATCCCAGACGCACATCACCACCAAATTGATTATATCTTGCCCGTGTGCCGATTTGACCTCCGCCGTATAATACTTGATGACTCAACCAGAGATTATCACTGTTTTTGTCATTGTTTTATGTATCATTCACTTGTGCCAGTGTGTGACCCACTGCACAAACACTTTGAATCATCATGCTGGTGTTCCACAAGCGCACAGTCTGGAGCCAAAGTATGAAAAGTTGAATTTGAGTGGAGTATTCTCTGTGATATGTGCACCGTTGCTGCAACAAATGTCTGGGTTGGGCCTCACTTGAGACAAGTTACAAGTGTGACATTTATGACACTATGAGGATTCCATCCGAGCACGGTGATGGTTTGACGTGCCGTTAGAGATATTTTCCCCCAGACATTTTGGTCAAACTCCCGATTTGTTCAACCTCAGGGACACTCGACTTGAAGAATTTCCCTATACTTGATTAAGATTGATATTTGACATTTCCAGCACCGTTAGGCATGTTCACTTGGCTCGCACAAAAGTATGGTAAAAGCCATGTTCTTGGAAAATAGTCACCGTTTTATGTTTTAGGTCAAAATTATTCTGAGAACTGTGTTGCGCTATATGGAGATAAACTCATCTCCCAACAGAGACAGCAAAGAGTTTAAAATGGATTACTGCAAAAACGAAAAAGGTGACACGCCAGGCAGTCGGCCTAGAAAATACAGCGAGATGAAGATGTTCGTTGAGCTCTTCCAGGTGTGAATTAAGCTTTAATGACATCTCAGCATGTGAACATGTGAAGAGTGTGCATGTACGTGCAGGCGCTTCAGCATAAGTGAGGTGGCAGGGGGTTTCTGTACGCTCACATGCAGTGCCTGTGTCGATCTTGTGTGTCCGCTGTTCTATTCTCCTTATTGCTTTCAACGACTGTGTTATTATAGAAACAGTGATCAGAGTGTTCATCTTTGCAAAGATTAAAAGCAGTGAATAGATGTAGTGTTGTGATTTTTATTGGCATAGTGGACTGTGTGTGCGTGCGTGGGTGGGTGTGAGTGTGGGTGTGGATGCGTTCTGTCGCTCTGTGGGAGTTCCATGCTGCGATCATTTCCCTACCCGTCACCACTTTTCCCTCAGAATTTTCCACCAACAGATGGAATACATTTTTTTTTTTGCTTTTTGCTAAACAATTGAAAATCCTAAAAGCCTCTGTTTGAGCTCATGAATATTCAATCAAGCAATCAATCAATCGTTATGTGTGGCACTTTTTCATGCATAAAAAAGAATGCAACTCCAAGTAATTTACATGAATGATTTTATATATTGTCTCGGGTAAGCTCAGACGGAATGCACTTCCACTAATAGTAAGGTAATGAACTTGCATTTATTGGAAAAATAATACAGAAGAACATTTTAAAGAGACTTTTTGACAAAAACAACTTCTATCCATCTATTTTTATGGGTTCAAGGTTGCTGGGAGCTTGACCCTATCCTTGCCGAGTGAACCACTACACTATCGGGGACCAAAGAGTGTTACACAATATCAAGTTTCACAATCAGACATAAAATGTTCAACAAAAAAAGTGGACAGAAACTGTATCGCAGGGAACTAGCATGCAGTTTTGCTCTGTTATTGATAACAACAACTCTTCATATCGTCAGCCTCTTCGGCTGTGTCCTTACTTAAACAGATCATTCAATTCTATGCCTGAAATAACATTATTAGGGTAGTAGTTGACTGGTCGTAAAGTCAAACGCACAGCAGGGATGAGAGAGTTTGCTTCTGAAAAATGTCCGAACTTGTATTTCTCTGTCAATGATGTGTTTTTTTGCATAGTAATGCTCCCCAAGGAATTGTGAATAGCAACATGGCTCTCGTGGCTGACCTGGTGATTAGCTGGTGGCAATGTGTCATCCTTCTTTAGCCAGCAAACTTGTTGAGACTGAATTAACAGACCCATCCTCTCCTTGTTAATATGATTGCTGCATCGACAAAATTCCACACAATTGACAAGACACAATCAGCGGATTAGTCACTTTATGCCCATCCCTGGTAGCTGTTCTCACAAGCGTGCCATTTAGAAAGCAGACTTCCTTAATCGAATTTCATTCTGGTTGGGTTCTGTGGTCCTTTAATGTGCAAGAGAATTGGAAGATTAGGGTGAGTTGTGGGGAATGATGAATTTGGTTGAGTTGCGGATCAATTTCAAATAGAATGCTCATCTCTACCTCGTGACCCTTGTGAGGAGAAGCGGTTCAGCTGGATGGATGGATGCTCATCTTTTAATACAGTATTGTTATTTAAAACATAAATGAAATGATGAATGACATTATTCTACAAAACAAATGATGCAACTTGAAGTGAAACAGCGTGAAACTTTTTTAGTTTATGTGATGGGCTGTCAGGCCCAGGTTCAACCACGGGGAGACGCAGCGGCCAGAATATTGTTGGGATGGAGCTCATTCGTCTTTGGCTGGATTGCTGGTTGTGTGGCAGACACTTTAATCCACACATAACCTCAACAAAAGTGCACATTCTAACCCAAATTTTGCACTTTCCATAAACTAGAGCATGACCATTGTGTGGATTTGAACATATTAGGCCTGCAGCTATTGATAATTTTGTTGTCCCGGATATCCCACTGAAAATGATATTGAGTATTCGGATACAATTTTAAAAAGTATATTTCTGCCCAGTTAAAGAACAATTATGAATGTACAAGAGAAAATGACACATTCAACGAAATAATGAACAATCTTTAGGTTTTAATTTTTAGATAACCAACATTTTTCCTAAATTTAAACATGCATAACAACAAACTGTATTTGCTAAAAGTCATTATGTGTATTAAATTTCCTTTGAAAAGTAATCCGATGGCTCTTGCCAGCCGACTCGCTGAGTGGCTAGCTGCTAGCCACGACTCGCTTAGTGGCTAGCTGCTAGCCACGAGTCGCTCATGCTGCGAACAGCTTTTTTTTACAATCTGTTGTTGTTTTCGTCCTTAATTAACAATTGAACATGATTTCAGGATGACATTGTGTTGATGTTGGTGGCAATTTTTGTAATGGCAACAAAGACTTCCAACATCTCATCGAACTCAAGTCAGCCACTACTCACTGCCACAAACAACTTCAAAGTAAAAGTTAACCAAGTCACTGATGTCCATATATAACTGTATTTGGTAAGATTTTATTTTGAAGTTGACTCTCTCACCATATTGGCGGTATGTCACGCATATCATTGCTACAGCTGACTTGACTCTTTTCCAGAACACGCACACCAAATGGTTACCAGAAGCAGAAAACAAATCCTAAAGCATTTTTTTTTTTAAATGGAGGTACTCGCATTACTCAGGGTTTCTCCTCTATAATATACAGAATTTTGAGTTTTCCAACAAAACAAGCAAGTCGACTGCTAACATTATGTATCCATAAAATAAGTAGCCACAAACGACAAATTCAGACAGCATGGCGATAAATTAAAAACGTTCACATTTGAGTGCTTTTTGTTAGCTTTTATGAGACTCATCATGATTGATAAAATAACAGCCAGTCTTGCAATTCAATGACATCACATGAGCATGAACATACATGAACACAAAGAGCAAACACATTGCACACAAACAATGTGTGTTACCGCGCCTCATCACATTAATGAGAGGCTCCTAAATGCTCACACACATGCACACATGCTCATTGCAGGTTCCGTGCAGAACAACAAATGCCCAAGCATAGCAGAAACATCGCATGGGAATATAAGGACGTCCTCAACACTCCTAAGGAGTTTAATCAATAAATTGACTCATCATTACTTCATTTGTCCTTCCCTTGAAATTGGGTTTGTTTGTGTTGCAATTGTTCTGTAAGTGCCCCAGTTTGGGCAAATGAGCGAAGATGTCTGTTTTGACCTGTGACCTACTGACTGCTTCTCACGCGGGCGCTTAGACTAATCCCGTTGTCGCTTTCTGGACAGATGCCCAAATTGCAACGTAAATGAGTGACTGCATTCAAATTGCTGGATGGGTGAGGTTTAGACGAACAAAAAACTACTGCGTTGTATTGCTAAAATAGATATTTATTAACTCGTTCATTTGTGGTTATTTTTAAAGCAGAGTTCACAAAACAGTACAGTACGCCAGTGGTAGTAAATGGCTGCATTCCAGTTGATAAATAAAAATGTCCATGTTCTAGTGAACTACATGTATACAGACAAAGTCATGTTATCTTGTTTAAGAAAACATATGGAAGAATTCCAAAACGGCTGTTTCCATGCATCCATGGCACCTTCACAAATTGGCTGTTTGGATTACGTAGAAGGACATCATGAAGCTCTGTGGTCCCTGAAACCAAAGCTGACAGACACACAAACCAGCTGCTGTGTTGGCCAACTCTTTTTGGCCTCAACAGAAAATGTTAAAGTAACCGCAGCACATAGGCAGAAATCAAAATTGTCATGAAAAAAAATATTTTTTTAACAGCTTTGAAATTGATTTATCCCTCATATTTTTGTTTTGATTTTATCATTGATTAGCAGTCCCTTGAAACAAAATTGAGTGCACTAATTTGCTGCATCTTGCATCGGTGCTGTTGAGTCAGGTTAGGTTGGGCAACTGTTCAGGATAAGGCATCAGTTATGGGAATTACAGATTGCCGTTTGACTACATTTTAATCAGAGCTGGGCAGTCCGTTCCGAGGGCGCGTGATGAACCCACTCGCAAAATGGGCAAACAACAAAAGTTGCCTCCGAACACGTCAAAAGCGTCACTACAAACTGCCCATAATACGGTAAGCGGAGTACATTAGAGTAAATATTTTTTGTTTTATTAATTATAGAGAATAGTAAATTAGCCATTTAATGATGTGTAAATAAACCTCTGTCGTTAGCATCTTTCCCACAGCGGCGTCATGCATGGACACTTTTTTTCCAGGAGCAACAATATTTATGGATAAGGCCAGAGCGTCGAGGTTGGAAAGGTGCAGAGATCGCGTTCGCAGAACGGGGGACCGACCAACAAAAAAGGGTCAAGTGCTCAGTTCTGATTTTAATATATTTTTTATTTTCAATATAATTATATTGACTGTTATTAAAAAATTGTCTGTTCATTCCAGTTGGGCAGAACAATGCTTCCAGAGTTGTGCTAAAGCATGTGCCTGTGTTGATATAGTTCATGTTGAGTAGTAGCTGACATCATGTTGTTGGTCTTTATAACACAAACTAGTTTAGACTGAATCAATATTACCTCTGCTTTTCGCAACCTTGCAGTTCACTACATTTTGCCTCAAAGCAGCTTTATTGATCTATTGATCAATTATCATGCCTTTCCTTAATGGTAATACTGATGTCATCATCATTGGCCAAACTCTTTGCAGTGTGTACTACTGAAGCACAAATGCTTCCAGAGCGATATTAGGATATTGAGTTGTTTCATTATTAATTTATTCTTTCAGATCTGTTTCTATCTAGGCCAGTTCTTTGCCAGCTCTGTGCTGCAAATTGCTGCTGCTCAGATGCACAATTCATGTAGATGGTGATGTGACACCACTACAGTCTCTATTATTCATTTTAATGGTTGCCGTCCCCAACGGCCGCACGGCCATTGCTTGTCACTGTTCAAGTACCCATTCAAGTCAAACCCAGCTGCTGGGTCATGGAAAACAAAAGTTATGAAAGGAAGGTCACCTCATTTTCGAGGATGTCCCATACTGATTTAGCCAGAAAAGAATCATGGAAAATTTGAGATTACTGTGAGAGCACTACAGAATATCACTAAGGTGTAGTTAATTAATCATTTATGAAGTGGGTCATGGTACCTTAACTTATGAACATTAAATTACAATTGGGCTCACGGAACCAATTCATTTTGTTACTTCAGGTTCAACTGTAAATGAAAAAGCCTTTTAGCGGGTCACAACTTATTTTTTCATTCAGCATGTAGTCATTATAACTGGACTCTTTGGCAACAACAAACACCAGACAACAGTGGGCATGCTGTTAATGTATACTGGAGAGGTTTCTGGTGTTGGGAGGCTATCTTTAGCCTAAAGCACAAAATTAAGTAATAATTAAGCCTCACGTTGCTTCCAGTTCCCTTAAGTATATCAATTTAGAACAATTTTCTCCCTCCCCCTGTCTGTAATCTTGAGTTGGATCTCTTTCCTCATCTGGTTGTTAAACCATTCCTTTCTATCAGTCCAGTTTCACCCCTTTTTCCTCAGATGCTGTACACATTGTTCCCAACTATGTCAAACAAAATACTTGTTTGTTGGGGTTTGAATTTGGATTGACACAATTCTTATCCGGACATAAGCGGTTATTTCAGATTCATTCCAACAAGCATTCCTATCATTATGGCGGCTTGTGGGAATGTAGTCCACACTTGGCTGGCTGGCCAGGTGCGAGTCACAAATTGAGTGAATGACCAGCGACGAAGACAACTTCAGGTTACGTCATTGGATTCCTATGGAGAGTAAAATGTAAATCCCAAACACAAGAAGGTGAACTAAGGGTCTTTTTGTCCCACCTTGTTGAATCCAAATCCACGGCCTTTCAACAGAACAAATAAAGATAAATAGGATAAGAGGAGGGATCTTTGAATAGCCAAGGTCCTGCCAAGGTCCCAATCTGTGTTTTGTTCTTGGGGCAGCATGTTCTTCTCAACAAATGCAAATTAGCTCTGTCTTTTAGCCAAACGACATCAGATTTCTGTTCACTCCAAACCAACACAAATATTTGCTGGGATCCAGTCGAGCTTCAGAATACTGTACCAGTAAATGCCATTCTGACATTCCTATTCCTACGTAAACGAGAGGCGACCTCAAGAATACTTAATGATGGGAAGTTTTGCCAAGTGACACAAAAGGTTGGAAGTCGGCCTTCCCTTTCCTGTTTAAAAAGAGATTGTCTTATCAGGATGTCATAGTATACAGAGCGTTTTCTTTGCAACTCGTTTGGTCTGGCTGCAGTGATTTATCATAAACTTCAAACCCAGATCTGTTCAAGTCACAGTAAAAATCCTGAGTTACCAAATGCCCCAGTTGCCACCCCTGGTTGTTGGCAATGAATCTATCAATTTTATTAGGAATGTTTCTTATATTGTCTCCATTAGTGTGTATAAAAAATTGTTTAGAATTTAATCCCACTACTTGGATTTGTGGGCATGTGGTGGGGTCATAACCTCCGCCCTCCCAACTGAACCTCCTGCCACCCCCTCGCAACTGCGGGTAAAACCGTCTAGAACCACCAGTGAAGGTGCCACATGCTCACTCGTAACAAAAGATCACCTCCGTAGTTGGTGGTAGGTCCCACTAATGCATGTATTTTTTTCAACCAAATTATCCATAAATGTATATTTAGAATATATTTGTCACGCGTGCAGGTTGCAGTCAGCCATAGCAACAGGTGGAATTCTGATTATGGGCATCTTTGATAAACACAATCTGAAGAAAGCTCTTTGGTGAAAAGGCTCAACATCACAAGTCGGGCTACGTTTTGCCAAGTAGAAGAACATTTAAAAGTAAACCAACGGGAACCATCCATGTTTTGCTTTTCAAGTTGAAAACAACTATCATGAAAACACCTCATTTAGAATGTGTCTACAACAATTAGCCAAGGCTGTAATAAATCAGCTTCTATTTGTAACAAATACAATGGTGATGCAAAGAGTGTTCGCCAATAATAACAATGGACGAAACCTCAAATTTGACAAGCTTTTGCTGTGCTTCACTGGGAGCCAGACTGCACACTCTGATGATGATGATGAATAATCATATGAGCCGAGGTCAAAGTTCAAGCTGTGTACAAGGATCTGGTCTGTTGGTGACACAGTCCAGACATGCCGTCTGAGGGCTTGGTTGCAGTTGACTTTAGCATGTGTGTCAATATGAATGTTGTGAGCTCACGTGGGACATTAATAATTAGTGAGACGGTAGTAGCTCGTTGTGATGGAATCAGTTTAGCAAATGAGGGTAAATGTAAAGAAATAATTACATAAGTCTTGCTACTAATATTATATTTTTCTTTATTACGTAATCCTTTGTAAAATTATCATTTCTCTTAAAACTCTTTTTTTTTGCGCAACTATTGTTCCTTGATTTGTGACTTGGAACTGAAAGAGGCCTTTTTTTTAAATATTCAGTCAGTGGATGAGACAGTACTTCAAATTGCATCATGTCTGCAATTAGTTGGACATTGGAGGCATTGCACAACCAGAGAAACGATCACGCTTTGTTAATGTTAGTCTTATGTAAGACAGCAATGATCAAAACTAATTGGACACTTCAAACAGCACTGCGACCGTTCTTAAGATGGAAAACCAGTCGATTTCCACTACTCTAGGATCAACAATGCTAATTTGAATGAACACTTTTAAAGATTTCTCCCTCTTATACATGTCTTGATGTGGCGATTCGGACTCATCCATTATCCACCGAAAAATGACACCTCATTGATGGGGAAAGTGACAAAAGAAATACAATGAAGCAATGAAGACGTAATTTCTTCTTTGGAGAAGGGCCGTAGACTTTTTTTTTTCCCAGGCTTCTTCTGCAAGGCTCCTTTTGTAATTGTGCTAGTAATTGGCAAAGTGATAACCCCATTTCCACAGGAAACATGCCCCGGTTTCCTCACCCCACGCTACCAGTACCCCTCAAGTAGTGGCGCAGCCAACAAATTCCACCCCCTGGGAATGCTGCACCAGACACTAGAGTTCCCTCGGGCCCTGTGAATAGACCAACAGGCGGATGAAGATACACACAGAGACAAAATATACGCACACACACACACACGCGCATGTTGTTAGTGTAATTTATCAGATAAGTGATAGGTGATTAGTGTGTCTGGCCAGATGTAGAAATACATGAACGTCTGTCGATGAGATGAGTCTGGAAAAACATGACTTTGCCCATGACCTTGAACCCCATCAAAAACTTTGTGTAGATGACCTGGAACAGAGCGCAGTGACCTCTGACTAACATTTCCAGACACACTCGCCAACATCTTGTTGAAATTCTTCACAGAAGAGAGATGATGTTAAATGAGCTGCACCGACTGCCCATATACTTGTTCATACGGTGTATGTAAGACACGTGATGGATGTCGAAATTCTTTACCCAGAGATTGTAAAATATACTTTTTAAGAAATTTTCATGTACATGTGGACTTGGACTCAGAATCGGGCTTCGTAAAAACCTCTTTTAGGTATATTGTTTATATGGTCATACTTGTGCGTACTGTGGACTACTATACCTGGATGCATGTCAATTGAATTTCGCATGAAAACATTGCTTGTTATACCGCAAAGTCGTCGCTGTGTGACACATTGATTCATTTGGAAAATTGCCTCCCCCTCAATGTGTCACTCTTGATCAAATCAAAACAAACAAATCTAACAGCGCAGGCCCGCTAACCAAATTAGGAAACATCCCACTTGTTCTTGACTGTGTTGTCAGGTCCGCTCCGATGCGTTGAAGAGATGCCAGCATGGAAAAAGTAATGTTGACACTTGCCATGTGCTTCAGAGATTCGAAGCCGTGTTTTTCCGCCTCATTGCTTCATCATAGCCGTCACCGTGACATCCCGTCGCTTTGACTCGCGGCATCTGCATTTGACAGTCACAGCTAACTTCCAAACAGCAAGTTCGAAAGGTAAATGTGTTTACAGAGAAATAAATACATCTTTTTAAGCAACTGGAAATGTCGAACGTAAATACACCTTAGGCTTTGCAGATATTCTAAAAAACAAGCAAGCACAAATACAGATGGTTGAACAGTTGCAGTTTGTTCGTAGTTGCAAACACAGCATGTGCTGACATCTTCAATGTCATGTCTCCTTGTTATGTGAAGTCATTTGTAGTATAAACGCAGACCTCATCTCACAGTGCTCACAAATAATGTCTTTTTTTTTTCTCCCCCATTGACTGTTGCTAAGGTTACTCGCTTTATCCTTATCCTTATTTAGGCTAGCACTGTTATTTTTGTCTTGTACAAGCAGTGTTTTCATTAACCATTTACCATTTTAACAGCATTTAACCCCTGATATATTAACACTCGACAAACACGAATTGTAATGACAAATGAGGAGGGTGTCATAAAAATGACATTAAAGATGCACTTCATTTAATATTTGTTTGCCCATTAACTGTCCAGCGTGAAAAGAAGTTATCAGTAAATATAGAAATAGTGCAACTATGAGACACAGTGGTTGTGGCTGACCTTGTGGCCTTGCCGATCATCCAGCGTCATCTATGCAGTATGGCTGATAGATTTGGTGGAATTTGCCACGTGTGTGATCTAGTTGCGCATCTCACAATTGAAACCATTGTGTCATGTTCTTGTAGGATTGTGGAGCGTGACAATTTTTCTTTTTCCTCACATCTGTGTTGTGACAAAAAGGCAAATAGGATTGAGGCCACATGGCTCAAGTGCAAATGTGTTTGTTTCCAGGGCTCACTGATGAAATGGCAATAAAATCCAGAGCTATAATCCGAATGGTGCGACAACAACGTGTTTGTGAAAGACAATATGAATGAAGCAACCAAATAGTCCTGACTAGCAAATAATTTTTACCAGGCGTAAGGGAAAGGGATGGTTTTCTTTCCGGTAACAATTGCCGTAATAAAACTTAAAAGCATTATATCACAATTAATGATAACTTTGCATTAATTTTGATGAGTCAACTAACAAAAAAAACACATTTTCGGCAGTGTTGCTGATACTGATTCACGATGCATTAAATGACGTCAGTTCACCATAAAGTAAGACTCCTGGCTTTTATTTTTAAATAAATGATAGAATTGTGTAGGAAAAGACGTTGCTGTTGTGTAAGTTTTAGTGTAAAGATGACACATTTCCCATGAGGGAAATTATCCAGAGTGGCACGGTGGACGACTGGTTAGCACGACGGCCTCACAGTGCAGAGGTCGTGGGTTCAATTCCGACTCTGGCCTTCCTGTGTGGAAGCATGTTATGCCTGTGCCTGCGTGGGTTTCTTCCGGGCACTCCGGTTTCCTCCCACATTCCAAAAACATGCATAGCAGGTTGATTGGACACTCTAAATTGCCCCTAGTTATCTAATAAAACACAAAAAAATTCTAATCACCTGACCTCTGAAACACGAAAGAGCCTCATTTAAGGGGCTCGTAAACGACGCCCATGTTTGGACTTCCTGAATAGAGCGGTCTGGGTGTCGTGTGAGTGTGAGAATAAGAACTGTGTGTGCCCTCGGTTGTGCTACTAAAATTGTAAGGAAAATGGGAATGGTGTTGTAGGTCTTTGTAGATTCAACTGGAGTGGAAATGAAGGAATGACCTTAGAAATGTAATGCATGTGCGCAATGCACGCCAGCATCACCCTATGCGCTGAGAGAATGAGAGCAGTGCGCAGTTGCGCACAGGCGCATCTTAGAGAGAACATGGCCTGCCACCCTCCTCAAAGTTGCGTCGTGCCAGTAAAAACGATGACAAAGGTACCATTCAACCAGAGTTGTGAAAATATTTTATGAAGGTTGAAAAGTTTCTTCATGTCGCTTTCAACAATGACTTTAAATGAATACTTGGTTATTAAAATAGTTGTCGATTAATCGAATAATTTTGATGCCTCTAATTTTGTGCTAGCCTGTGTGTGGAGGAATGCTCTTAGCTGTATCACACGCCACACATTTGCTCTAATCACATCAAGGCCCATCGACGTTCCCATGACCAGAAGTCTATAATCTAATGCTGGCCACGTATAAAACAATCGACCCCTACTGTGAAATAAACACACATGGACATCAAGTGGACACTCATGGAGGCACACAGTGTAAGGCGCATGGACACTTAAACTCATATAAAGCGGCCATTCATGCATGTCCCACTGTGCATGTCTGCCCTTGTGGGCTTGCATGTCCTAATAGGCGATGGCCTTTAGGATTATGTCTCGGTGCGTCTGTTCCTTTATATCCGAACTTTGATTCAGAGTGACAGGGGTCAGAGGGCAATTGGCTCGGATCAGAGGTCATGACCCTCATTGACCCTGCTGTCAACTTGGAGCTGATAAGAATGGCTGTACTCAGTGGGCATACTTGTGTGGAAGTTTGCCACTCTGTGATTGTAGAGTTTTCCTTGTGGACATATATATTATTTTTCAGGATTCTGACACCTGACTGTGAGGCTTCTCTGTGGAGTTTGAATTTTATTCACTGTGCCTGCATTGTTTTTTTTGTGTTTTTATTTTAATCAGTGCTTTGCTTCACCACACAACCCAAAATATGTAAATAAATATTTTTATTAATTTTAATTAATAAAAATAGTATCATATTAACTATGGGGAATTGAGCTACATCCACCTAAGACCACTTCTGCAGGTATCGATATTCTGCTTAACATGACCTTAATAGGAGTTCAGAATCACCAAAGAGATTCTCCCATTCTTTTTAAAAACATCCATCCAGCCGTCTGTTATCGGAGCCGCTTTTCTTCACAAGGGTTGTGAGCATGCTGGAGCCTATTCCAACCGTCATCGTGCAGTAGGCAGGGTCCACCCTGAACTGGTTCCCAGCCAATCTCAGGGCACACAAAGACGAACAACCATTTGCTCTCACAAACACACCTGGGGTCAATTTAGAGTGTCTACTCAACCTACCATGCATCTCTTTGGAATGTGGGAGGAACCCAGAGAAAACCCAAGCTCGGGGAGGACATGCAAACTCCACACAGGAAGTCCAGAGCCGGACTCGAACCCTACACCTATATGCTGTGTGGCGGACGTGCTAACCGGTCGTCCACCGTGCCGACCTTGTTTAAAACATAGCTTGATTAATTAATCAAAAATGTCATTACATAGTTTAGCGATGATATTTAGTTAAATGTCCAGAAGGTCACATATTTTTCAACCATAATTGTTTACTCAATATTCCAAACAGTGTTGATGGCAGCTGTCATGGGTCAAATCCCTCAAATCATGCATGGGGGTGTTTGCGTTTGGATTTGGCGATGTGGGGGGTGGGGGTGGGGGGCTGCCGCAAGGCCAACAGCCACCCTTCGACCCACCACTCACACCCGTTCACAAATTATGCTGGTATGGCTGCTGTTGCCACGGCAACTTTCCCAGGAGTAAGGGTGGGGCGGATGAAGCCGCTGGTTTTGCGACTGACTCAGTAGCGCGCGTGAGCGGGTGCGCGTGTTTGTGTGTTTGCAGGGTAGAGGAAAGAATGTCTTCATTCTGAATAAGCCATTCATGGCGGTGAGCTCAAGATGGGGGGCATTTGACCTGGCTAAATTGTTGACAAGAATCTGTTTGTTTAGGATAAAGAGGGCCAGACGGATTGGAACCAGTCGGACAGATTTGGCTTGTGTCACACTCCCAAAAGATCTTAATGTATTCATTAATGGATAATGACTATCTGACACTCATCTACATATACATTTACATCTCAGTATGTCGATAATGGATGTTAATAGTCATGTCACGCAAGTGTATACGAATAAACTGCTGTCAAATGTCAACAATTTTTTACTTGTTGAAATGAGCACTTGTGAGATACACTGAGATCTTGCACCATAATGCGAGACAAAAAAAAGAGCGTCGTCAAGCAAGAAAGTTTTGTGTGATTGCGAGTCAGATTCTTTCTTTTTTTTTCTTCTGAAATTTCGTTCCAATTTTGAGTCCTTCATTCACTTTAGGGGGGTTTGACTGTGATTTGTGTATGTTACCAAAGCCGTTCTACGTGACACATAGCATCACTGCATTTTGATGGTGTGAGCGGGCGGCATCGGGTTTTGTGTGGCCCACAAGATCCTATTGGGATGCTGTTGACGTTTCCACTGCAGAGGTGGTTTCAGGTTCAATTAAGTTGAGCTTTTATATTGAACAAGGCAAGGTCATGCTGCTCTTGTGGCATGCACACTCTAATTCAGATGACTTGCTGGATGCTTGTGTTTCCAGATAGGTTATGGCGCCACACTCCAACTGACAAACCCTTCTGGAATCACAGCCAAACTTTCACAACATCGACACGTGATTGCAAAATTTTGTTACCATGAAGAAGTCTGCAAACTTAGTCGGTTGTTTCAAGTTTAGGTGTTAAACATGCTGACTCACTGACATGACGAAACGTTCCACCTCTGTTTATTTCCTGCTATTACAAAATGTGCCTGCTGGAGCATATTCATTTTGGGTGAGGATCAAATCCCATTACAAGGTTACAGTATGATTTATGACCATTTACAAGCTGGTTATGCTTTTATTGCGATTTGTTTGTGGGATTATGCAAATATTTTCCAAGTAACATTGTGGGGCTGTGGGGAACAGCATTAAAATAAACAGCAATATTGGGTGTGGATCCTTTTGGTTGACATTGCAACAAAGGGCCTTTTTAAACCGTTTCTTTTTTCCTCTCTCATTGAATAATGTTTCTTCTGAAAATAATCCTAATTAGAGAGAGACTGTTAGGGTCAAAATACATATTTTCTTCCATTTTAGTTGGATGAAGTGGCTATGTGGCTAACCTTATGTTTATTATTACTGTATGTCAAAAGTGAACAAAACAAGAATCACGGTGCTATTCATTCACTCAATGTAATGAAAAAGAAAACAGCATGAAACTGAGCAAATGACCACTTTGAAGTACCTGCTGAGTTTTTGCATTGAACTGAAGCAAAGCATCTGCTATCTTCTTGGTCTCCATTTTACCCATCATCTTTTCTTCCTGTTATTTTTCCGGATTATTACACCTCGACACCTCCATCACAACTCAAAATTTTTCCTGAGCGTCTTTCAAGTTGGGACAACATAATATTTTTTAAATAGAATGGAAACATTCTCTGCCCTTTTATATTATTTTATTTTATTTCCCGCTACCAAAGGTGATTGTTAATGTTTTGGTTGTTTGTGTGCTTTCACACTTGTAGTTCAGCTTTCCGCGAGTCTCTTTTTTTCAATCTGTGTTGCAACCGGGCAGACCATTCAACCTTAGTGGAGCGATCCTGAGTACGCATGTATTCCATTTTTAAAATTTTTTTTCACCTTGATATGTCATATTATTAATTTCCCAGTTACGTCCCATAATTGTTTAATTTCTCCCTTTTTCTGTCTTTCTCAATTTGGTATTGTCCTTTCCTCACAGTCAACTTGTCCTCCTTCACCTGTCAACCATCCAATCACAATTCATCATCCTGTCAACCCCTCACTTTTATATTTCTTTATCAGCCTTGATCATCTCGCCCTATCCTCATCAATCTTCCTATTCCTGAATCACGTTGTGCTCTGTTAATACTCTACGCTATTCCTCATTATCACCACGCAATCGTTTTTGGGCTTTCTCCACATGGTCCCGCTTGCTCTTGCTCACGCCCCTCGCTTCTCTCTCCTCCATAATCACCTCCTGTCATCTCTCATTCCCATCCAGCCAGCTCATCGTCATCCATCACGGTTTCATCACCTCTTCCATCAGGATTGCTTGCTGTCCGCCTTTTCTCTCCGCCCCTCTTCCCCTCATCTGTCCATCACCTTGTCATGTTTTGGCATTCTCGTCTCGTAACGGCCATACAACTATCAGACCATTTTCATCTCGCTGTCACTTTTCTCTGTGTTTGTCTGTCCACTGGAAAAAAATATATATTTTACCTTCCTGCTGTGCCTCCTGCTCCGCAGTCTCTTCCCCTTGACCTGTGTGCGACTGAATTTCACTCACATTAATGAGCACTATGACAAAATGGGCCACATTTTTTTTTTTAATAATAGAATTGAATCATTCAGCACAATGACCATTTCCCAAGCTTGGTTCAATCACATAAGGGCCAAAAGAAAATAGAGGACTCCCCGCAGGTTCTGATTATTGCTTCTGTGAGTGACAAAATTACAGCGCAGCTAGGAAGAGTAAACAAAGCCACACGGGCTCGCAGCTTGTAGCTGCTTAATTGGACTGCATTGTGGAAGTTTGTCATTGCGCCATGTTGGACACTGTGATTGATTTGGCAAGGAACCAGACAAAAGCAACAATTCAAGATCCGGTGAGTTTCATGTTTTTGATTTGGTAACTGTAAATTGTGCAAAGAAATATAGTCGGGGCGGTGTAGAAAATATGTGGAGGTTTTTTAAACCTGCTCTCAGGATTTATTTTTTTCCCCCTTTGCTCTAAACCTCCTTCCTATATTGTAACTTTCACACACAGTCTTTTACAGGATGGCCATTTTGCCATTCATAACTTTAATTTTAAGGTTAAAAAGCTAGCCATTATAATTTTAAAACATTTCAGAAAATTTGAAGTTGGAGAAAAAAGTCAGAAACATATTCCCAAATTTCTCACTTTGTGACAAAATCCACGATCATGTACGTTGGGATCTCGGCATACCATTTTGGACGAATCCAAATGAGAGCATTTTGACCTTATTTGCCGCCCTGAGATCTGTCTGGTTATTCTTTTTCTTGGAGAACCTGAGGCAGTTTTAGATCAATATTTAATCCTCTATGCCAGTGGAATGCCCTTAGGGTGTCCATCTACAAAAAAAGCCCAGGTTGTCTGTGAAGGAGGACATTTTAAGAGTTGTCCTTTTCAAATGCGATTGAGAGAAACAAATGGATCCCCAAAGATTTTATGGCAACACTCCTTGAGACATTATGGAATGGAAAATGATACGAATTGCATCCCTTGACGTGATTGCGTGCTTCTTTAGGAATCCACTAAAATAGCTTAATACCATCATCATCAACATTGCATGACATCCCAGCAGAAGTTCCATGAGCACATAGCGGACAAGAATAATTCAAACTACCTGCCATTACGCTGTAAAAACAGTCCTTCTGTGTATCCTCAAACACAAGGTTGCATACCTTACATACAACACAAGGTTGCATACCTTACATACAATTTTACTAAGCAACATTTTGCCACCAAGTAGGTGGGGTTGGATATGCAGTTGCTATATCAACTCCCTTCAGGACAGGTATCAAACTCAAGGCCCGGGAGCCAGATTTGGCCCGCCATGTCATTTTATGTGGCCCACAATGGCAAATCATGTTTGGTGAAATATCCAAATTGCAAATTGTCTTCTCTTTTAATAATCTTGATAAATTGCAAGCATTTTCCCCAACAATCTCACCTTTTAAAATAAATTCAGTCATAGTTGAACAATTCATTTTCTGATTTAAAGTTATCCATTCATTTGTTGTATAGAGTGTGTATTACGAGTTAATCATAAATTTATGTCGATGCAGACAGTCATGACTGCCCTCTGAGGGAAACCATAATTACTATGAGGCCCATGACAAAAAGTAAGTTTGACACATCCTGTCCTACAGTAAATAATGTGTCATCATTGTGGTCCGACATAGTCTAAGTTGCCGATCAAACATCGAGGATGAACATGGTACTTTTCTAGTCGATGGAATGCAGTGTGTCGAAGAACAACCTTAAAGTACTGTACCATCGTATATATTTCAGTACCCCTCAGAACCTTTAAAAAAGAAAACACACCCAAAAATGTATGTACACTGAACTCAACTAAATTTAATTGCAGCTTGATGCAAATTGACACGGACCTCCACTTGACTTGCTGTTATTATTCACAGTACAAACCATCTGGGCTGGCTGTTAAAAAGAACCATATGTGTAATTGTATGAGACGTTTCTGCCTCTCACTGTTATGTGGAGTTTAAAGTGTATGTAAAGGCAGGCACGATGAAGTTATTGAGGCTTTTTGCACTTAGTTTTTCAATCTGATGCAAAGTTGGAAATGTGAAAAAAAAATCACTTGGTAGCTGAAATATGCAATGTAAACACAAGACAGATGAACAGGCAATGCCGGGCTTGCAGTTGAGCTTGGGCACTTTAATTTTAATAGTTGGGATGTCAGAAGACAGTTGTATGAAGACAGAACACTGTAGTTGGGCCTTTTTGTTTGTTAATTAATATAGTTTGATAGTGTGTCAGAAACTTTTTGGACTAATTTGAATCCATAATTTAACATGTACTGCTGTTCCTTAAATATTTTACGTAGCTGCACAGAGTACCACCAGGAATTTATTTGGAGGCAAGGGTTGGCTAAGAATTATTAGAGAATCTGTGAATACATCTGCATCAGCAGTTGTTGATCATGACCATTCTGTGGTCTTTCCTCAATAGAACTGATCCACAATGGGCGCCTGCTGACGCTGCCCCTGGAGGCGGGCGACCTTCACTCCCTGCTGCCCGATGAAGATGGAATGCATCTTTACGTGGCCATGAAAGATAACCTGCTGTCAACCAGCATGGAAGACATTACACAGAACCCCCGCAAGGTAGGTGTTTACTTTGCAATTCATGGCGATGCACAGATGAACATGTGCTTTGCCCTCTTAGACATTATATGCTCTAATTTCAAATACAACACACATGCACGTGCAGTGACGAAAATATCAAAAGATCAAAAGAAAAAAAAAAACTGATCACAGTTAGACCACACTTTGTGCTAAACTTGAGCGGGGTAGGAAACTCAGGCCCTTTGAGTCATGTTTGGAAGTACTGGTCATTGGTATGTACTGTAAAACACACCCCTATGACTAAATCTACAAACTTCACTGTTTGTATTGTCCTCTGCTTACAGCCTAAAAAAAAATCATGTTTCCTCATTCCACATTTAGGTGCTCATGAAAACCACTCGATGAATTTGTGTATTTTCCACATTTCTGTCCCTTAGCCATGATTGAGAGCGGTAATATTAATGTTCGAGGCGAGGAAAAACTCTGACAAAGTACGTAGTAATTGGTGTCAAGGAAGTACTGTATATTAAAGTGGTAAGTTTCAAAATCTGGACTGCTCTAAGATGTTTTGGTCAGGGAGAAGCTACTTTACTGCAAGTATGTTTTTTCTCTGCCGAGTGGCTGTCAAAAAGCTCAAACTAACAATCAACAGAGGTCTTGTTGTTGCTATTTTTACAGGTTGAGAAGGGGACATATATGGCAGCATCCTCAGTGCATTTTTTTTCCAAATCAAATCATCTGAAAACCATTAATTTTTAACGATGATGTTGTGAGCTGAATTTTGAAATAAATTTATGGAATTAATGAATTAAACTATTAACAAGAGCATTTCTTTTCTTTTTTTTTTTTTTTTTTTTTTATTTTGCACCAGGCCCACCAGTAAATCGCTTCATGCCTCTATAAATGCAATATACGGACAAATATATTGGGACTCCTAATTTTATAGTCTTATAATACAGCAGAATATGGAAAGAAATGTGTTTCTGTTTTTACAATTATCACGCTTCATTCAAGTTTCGAGTTTGCAAGATTGTGGCATGCGTGTCTGTGTTAGGAAAGTTTGTGTGGTCAGATGTGAGCATTGCACTCTCTGTTATATCACATTACGAATGTTGCTGATGGAGTCCAAAGAAGTTTTTTTCCACAGGAATGTCACTTGAACTTATTCTGGACCTTGTTTTGGACAAGCAGACAACAATTGTCCCCACAGAAAACAATGTCCAATATGTTTTGATCAACTGAGTAACTGGGATTTAAAGGCCGTCCTCTGATTTATTCACCAGTTAATTGGTTGGAAAATGTGTCGCAACACATTTTTCCCAATAATCCCTTTACTGGCAGTGTTAAAACTAGGGAACAATTTCATAAAACGAGCTGTCCTTTTGTGACAATGTCGTTCTTTGTTTCACATCAACATGTAGAATGAGGAGAATCTGGTCACACCAATTTTGTATAAATTTGTGAACGCTGTTTGATTGTTTGTTTTTATAGAAAATTAAACACTTTAGTTATTGCGCTTTTGTAGAGTGTAGAAATAAATACAGAAGTCACTTTTTGATGACAATAATTTAAATTTGAGTGAGTTGACATTGTAGACACCAATAAGAGAAGTCTTAAAACCCCGCGCCAGGATCTGCTGACCGAGCCTTGCCTTTTCCTGACCAAGATGGTGAGAAACACGTTTCTCTCTCTGTCTCTCTCAGGCTGTCAGCAAATGTTTGTAATCGAATCAATTTCTAAGAGATTTATAACCAGACTGAGTACACAAAAACATAAACTTTGGCCTGAAATCGCTTTAAAGTCGACCACTTGAATGTAGTACATGTGTCAATAGTTATAGTTTTATGCTTGAGCTTTAACATGCAGCCAGACGAGATGATGGCTCTGCCAGCCCGTCACGATGTGTTCAGGGTCACGGCAAGGACAGAGACAACGTTGCACTGTCGCATAAAATCAATGCTTACATCAGTGAGAAGCGCATGCGAGCAGCGGTCCAAGCAAGTAAGCAGGTAGGCAGACTAACAGCAGCGAGTTAGCTGACCAGCCGCCCACTCTGCCAGGCAGGCAGCCAGCGCCAGGATAAATTGTCACAGCCAGGACATAGCTCAACTCTTTGCTAGCTAGAGGGTCATGTGCCATATTTATGGTCTGTTTATAAGACGTTCCAACTTGTCTGCAGTATTTTTACCTCCCTTCCATGTGGAGATACAACGCCCCTGTGTTGCCACGTTCTCATCAGTCCCGTTTATTTTCTCTACTAACATAAACAGCCTTTTCATCTTTTCAGGCCTGAATGTGATAATTGCTGCTTCCTTTTCACAAGATCTGAAGTTAATCACATATTTGGGCAAGTTTGAGTGTTTATATGCAACACTGCTAATTTTAGACATGATGTGTATCCTTCCAAGGATACTTCGGTCAAACATTTGACGAAAATATGCTCATTAATCAGATCATAGAAAATAGTGAATACAATTTTGAATAGATTAAAAAAACCTGAACTCTAACTTCTTTATCTCTTGTACTTATACATATGTTGTCACATTTATGAATGAAATACGATGACATCCACCACACCTGTCCGCCTGCACCTCGATCAAATTCACCAAAATGACGTTACAATACCTGTGCCAATAGTTAGATCCACGTCCAGTAGGCGTGATGTCTAGTCTACTTTCCGCCACCAAATTTCCAAATTTGCTAAGCGTAAGCCAAAAGAAAGGGCAACATGGCTAATTCCCAAACAAGCGCATCCACCTTGCATTGGCTCGGAAATCTGGATACGCCAGTTTTTACACTCTAGCATAGCTGCGCTGTCTGGCATATAAAGCCCCCAGTTTTCAATTACACTCACTTCCCCACAAAGAGGTACTTTTCCATTAAATGGCATTTTGGCATGGTAAGAATCCTTTGGCGGTGGTCCATGCTGGTTCCTGCCAGTGTGTGGTATGTGGCGATAAGGCTGACTGTGGTTTCTAATCTAATCAACTATCCATCGGGCAGTGCTGCAATGACTACATCAGGGAGCCATTACTTGACATCCAAGATTGTTTCCTGACGGCACCCGCACTTGTCATGACGTCACTTTTGTAGTTTACTTACCACATTATCAGTTCCAATGATTGCATTTACAATTTTAAAAGATTGAACATTTTGAATGGCCTGGGTTTATTTTGACCCCCACAATCAAAATCTCATGAACTTCATACATAGATGGCACTCAGTTATCAACAGTTATCATATGTTGAGATATAAGCGGAAAAAAGTGGAATCGTAGACGTTTGTGAGGATAAGCTTTCATGATAAAAAAAAAAAAATTCGGCAAAATGTTGGCGCGCAGTACAAAATGCTGATGCTGTGCTTTTGTCGGAACGCAGACAAAATGTAATTTTCCTTTTCGTCTGCTGTATCCAAGAAAATCATTTTATCCATGCGTTAAACTTCAAACGCATCACAAAGAAATACAGTCTGGCTTGACTTAGAAATATGCAGCTTTCTCAGGTTCTTTAAAATCTTCTCATTACATTTGTTCGTTTTGACCTTGAATAAAAACAGCATGACCATACACCTGTCAGTCAAGTGCAACTTGGATCGCAGTCATCCCATATGTAGCGAGAATCCTTGGCATTTCTTGAGGCAAGTGCTTGAATTTTCTTTTTAAAAAGCGGGCTTGAAATTAAGGGCATGGTAAGGTAATGGAGCTTCATTTACAGTATAGAATGCATTTCATACACAAATGAACTCAATATGCTTCACATAAGATACAAAATTGAAAGACTTTTACAAACAAAAGAATTTAAGACATTTAAAGACAAAGGGCAAAAAACCCACAGAAGAATTTAAGATTTTGGAAAAAAATTGGTAATAAATAATGGAAATTCTTTAGAAGCCTGCAGAGTTCCCTCACCATTTCGCTCTTCTCGTGTTGCGGCTTCAGTGCTTTGCAATTTCTCCAAAATATTCATAAACATGAGAAAAAAAATACAGCCATATCGGCAGCCATATTGCATAAACACGTGTTGTTTCTAAGAGATGAGTTGACTCAGAGGGTTTGTACATACCCACGGTCGCTCATATAAGGCGTGTGATTGGTTCCCAGCAACTTCCCTCGTAGTAACTCGCCAGTCTCATCCACGTCAATAAACAAAACGGCACGATGATCAGCTCATCAGCAAACTCTGCAGCAGCCTGATAACGATAACGTGTGTTGCAGCAGGGAGAGACGGAAAACAGGCTGGAAAGCGGCACTCGAGGACCGGAGTTTGAGACACAACACCATAATTGAACTGTTTTACGCACATACATTAGACTTGCGTATCATTGGCATTGCCGCGATAACCAACATTTGCGTTCCGAAGAATTTGACCCAAGGGTAGCATACACAAGTTTGAACAAAAGGGGTCCAAGGACTGACCCTTGAGGGACACCTCGTCATGGCCTTTTGATCAGATTGAAAACTTCTAATGGTCACAAAATAACATTACTCCTAGTTGGACTGTCTTACTGAATTATGACATGTCTCATGCAAATGAGCCACTGCTCATCCCACTCCTTGTACTGCAACTGTCTTTATGGAGCGGAGCTTGGGAGTGCCTACTTGGTGAGTCTAAAAAAGATGAATGGGGACTGTGACGTCTATGTGAGCGCACTACAAAGACACCATTGATATTTTTATACATCACCAAGCTGCCAAACTCGTCAATTTACGCACATGTACCGTATGTGTGCTTGCAGCAGTCAGATTGACAAATCCTAATACCCGCCGCTGCCATACCCAAAACTTCACCCAACAATCAAATATGTTAAACTGTTAACTACAGCTCATCGCCTGAATCCACCAAAACTCAGTATTGCTCTGCTCCGCTTTTGACTTGCAAATGGTGTTCAAACAGTGTCAAGTCATGCTCAAAGAAAATTGGCATGTTGATTTATGTATGATGCTTAAAGTAATTGTAAATCCTAAATGGTTGTAATGAACAAATTAGTCAGCACAGTCAGTCAATCAGTAGCTTAATTAGTAGGCTGGCTGGTTGCTATGGTAACAGCCCTGCCTCTTCTCCTCCTGACCTCTTTTTTCTAAATTAGTGTTCCACTCATGCTGCCTCTCCTCCTCATAAAGCACCTGCCACTGCCAGAGCGCTGTGAAGTGAAATGTAAAGTGAAGAGTGAAAGCGTTCGTTCAATCTCACTTTCTCTCTCACTCTCCAGTTGCATTGGCCTGCCAGTCCGGAGCGGGTCCAAGAATGTCTAATGGCAGGAAAGGATCCAGAGGTGAATCAGCATACCCAAACACACTAACACATAAACTCAGCCACAGTGTATAAGTCTGTTTTACTTCCTGTGTGTTTGTGGTACACACTTCAATGCAAATATACTTCTGTGGCAGGAGTCACTTGAGATATTTTTCATCTTCGCCTTGGTGTCGGATGCACTTTTTTTTCATTGAAGTATAATTCAAACTGTCAAAAGTTTCAAAATGTATTCATGCAGAAAAACAACTCTGAAAAACAACGCTCACACAACTCTAGGGAATTAAAAACAGGTGATGCTCCTCCTCGCTTTTAATCCCCTGTTTGTGTGAGTTGAAACCTGAGCTTGCGTTGCTGTCTTACAGAGAAACACATGCTATTTGATGATAATAGATTCTTTTAATAACAATAGTTCAAACAGTTTTGAAAACTTCTACATCATATGACTTTCCCTATCCAGATGGAGTGTGCGAACTTCCTACGAGTCCTGCAGCCCTTCAACAAGACTCACCTGTATGTGTGCGGCACAGGGGCCTTCAACCCAAGATGTGCTTTTATAGCTACCAGCGTCTTCCAACAGGTCTGACTGCAAACACACAGTCGTGGTATTATTATGGCTGGCCCGGCTTAGTAGCTTTAACTCCCATCCATCCATCCATCACAATTTCCTTATGTCTGTGTTATTATTAGCAGTGGGAATTATAGACTAGCTCTTTATACAATAACACCAGCACATTTTGGCTAAGATAACGTTAGTATCAAAAGACACAATTGGATGATAATCAATTGATTGCAAGGAAATTGCACCACATGCTGCTATCGGTGTAACTGAATAAAAGGTCGTCTTTATGCCAAATAGAACCACATGCATGGAAACCACAGAAATGTTTTCTTTTGATATACTGTTCTGTTAAAGTCTTAGGGTGTTCTGAAACTGGACTGCCGAGCCACAAAACTTTTTGGGGAAATGTTTTTGTGCTGTTTATAATCCCACTCTTAACTGTTTTATGAAATGAGCACTGGGAAAGATTTAATTAAAACAACAAAATGAGCGGTTGCTGAAGGCTTTTGCATACTCCTCTATAACAATGTAAATGCTTCGAATTCACTTTTTTTCCCAACTAGTTTTGTATAGTTATCACTTCCTGAAAGAATGTCTATTCTTGTAAATACTGTACACTGTAGTACATTTTCGAAATGTAATACGGTTACACATTTTTACGTCATCCTAAATGCTCAAACCTCCTACTCAGAATGCAGATGCTGCTGATGATTTTGTCAGCCACTTCTATGTTACCGTGGAGGACTCTATTTTTGTGCTCAGCGCAAATCTAGCACAAAGCACAAAGCTTAGCTTCATTATTTTCCGCTTGGAAAAAAAACTTCAGTCCATCCCTTGAACACAATGCAACTTTTTTTTGTCAATGTATGCTAATTAATGCCTTTAAATGAGCATTTTAAAACAAAATACGTTCAAAATTGAATTTAGCATGGCCAAGTATATTCATGTATGAAGGTTTGTTGAGAAATAATGAAGGTATACATATTATTTTACTTGAATTTGAAAGTGCTATTTTGACCAGCTTTTTGTTAGGCAAAAAGCTCAATTTCTTAGCAATGTTTCATCCAATTTTCAAAATTCTTAATGATTTCTACTCAGGTTGACGTGGTGTTTCCATCCAGACTCTGCATTTTGACAGATTTTGCAATGCATTGAACGAATTGATTTTGACAATGATCCTGAGGGTTCAATGCATCCCGTTGTCATAGTTATGAATGAAACTCAATGACATCCACTAAACATCCTCAGAGCTCACCCTGTACTTCCATCAAATTCAACAAAATCGGGTAACACAACCCGTGCCTCAATGTTTTCTTATTTTCTGTGAAACGTTGTTGTTGTTGTGCCGTGTGTGTTCCTACTTCCAGCAACGGCCCCTATGCCCAAGCCTATCAGGCACTGTGACTGTGTTGTCTGCCCCTATGCCCATGCTTGGTCCACAGTTCATTCCGTCTCATCTTTACTACGTCAAATAAGAAATGTACACCCCATTTTTATATGTATATGAATGTAAATGTCATCCCATTAACAAACATTTTGATACGTACTTTGATACATGGGGGACGGTACATTTTAAAGTGTAATAATTGTACTCGGTTTGCTTCCATGGGATTATGTTTTGATTTGATAAGGTACAACTCAGTGAATTCACTCGTCAGGACTGCAAATGTGACATTCGTCCAAGATTAGAGAAATGTATTTGGAGCTTTTTGTCATGTTTATAAATGGGTAAAACCACTATTTAGTTCTCGATAGTATGAATGGCATTATGAATACACATGAATTTCCTGCCACTTGTGCGACTGTGTGGTCGAGTAACTTGTGCGTGCGTGTGTGAATTTTGTATGTGGGACCAGCTAATCCCATGAAAGACCATGCAAGATCAGAGCAGGTGTTCAGACATGGTGCTTAGAGGAACTAGTGGTGCTGACTGGTTTAAGACTAGACTTAACGCTTTTTAAAATCCTTCCACTTAGCCTACTAACCCCCAATTTGCCATTTACTAGCACGTGGGAAGTGTGTGTGTGTGTGTGTGTTGTATGGAATAAAGTCTGATTAGCCAGTTCCAGGAAAAAAAAAAACTCTCCTTCATAGCCTAGATTTAATACAAAACTAAGTAAGCCGTGTCTCTGTTTGGGTCTCCAGTCAGGACAGCAGACCCTCTCGTACAGCCAAACTGAATGCGGGAAGGGCAAATGTCCGTACGACCCCTTTCAGAAAACAGCCTCAGCGGTCGTCGGTAAGTTGGTCTTCTCAAAGCACGACTTCAGTGAGGTTTGGAGCGGAGATTGAAGAGCTGAAGTGTTTCTCTTATGTCGTGTAGATGGAGAGCTGTATGCTGGCATTACTTCAGACTTCATGAGCCGAGACTCTGCCTTCTTCCGTAGTCTTGGCAACCGACATGTCATCCGCACCGA
Source organism: Idiotropiscis lumnitzeri (assembly GCF_059441095.1). Lineage (NCBI taxonomy): Eukaryota > Metazoa > Chordata > Actinopteri > Syngnathiformes > Syngnathidae > Idiotropiscis > Idiotropiscis lumnitzeri. Next base: position 17,021,143 of record NC_142393.1, read on the forward strand.
GCAGTACGACTCCACCTGGCTGCAGGGTAAGAACAAAAACATACTTAAAAGTAACAACAGCATGTGCCTTTCGTTCAAACTTTTTTAAGGGAGTCAGGAAATGTTTTTGTTTTTTTAGTTCAATGTCATTCAAAAGATCATGAACAATTCCCTTGGAATTCACTTTATTATAGGCTCCTTTGTGTTTTGTTGAAATTTATGATCGATTCACAGCATATTCTAAACAATTGAAGGTTTCTTGATGGGATACTTGTGGTCGTCCACAGCAATGGATTTCTAGTTCCATTTACTTTTTTGTTGTCTGCTTATTGTTTTATTATTTATTTTATTGGAATTCTTAAAAATTCCTGGCCCAATCAAACATCAACACCCTTATGCTATGCAGTTGTGGGGCTTCATTGGTCTCCTAAAAAGTGAGGATTCTGTTTCTGCATTTTCTCCATGTGTAAAGTACCCTGCGACATTTTCTGTTGTGATTTAGCACAATGTAAAAAAACAAAACAAAAAACTGATTTGAATTAACAGAATGAATTCGATCAACTCAATCTGAAATACACAATACATATACAACTGACTCTTTAACATGTGAAAAATGTCAGCGAAGCAATGAAGGCGTCCAGTGGTGAAAGCATCAGTGTTAGAATAAAAGTGGTTTTAAGTGATGAAGACATCTTAGCCAGTGGCCAATATGGGCTTGGCGAGCTCTAGATTAAACAATAACATTGTGGCATCACTCTCAAACTTAATTGGTGTTGTGATGTTGCAAGTGTATCCAAACTATTACATGGTAACGCCGAAGCCCCAGCTGGGCCTTTGTATTTTTTATCCAGTCGTTGTAGAGTAAACAATGATGAAAATGGTCAACGTTTTTGTAGCTGAGTGACGTTCTATATGATTGAATCCATGTCAAACCATCTCCTGAACGCTGCCTAGTGTTTTGCTGTCGTCTGCTGCTGATAACAGATACACTACAAGATGACTTTCTCTTGTGTATAAGATGAACTTCGATCGCTCTTTCTCTCCCTCTTGCTCTTGCATTTGCTCGTGAACAAGTAAATGTGCAATCAGTCGCAAGTTACGCAACAGATGAACTTTTTTTTCACCCCCCCTGCCCCCTCAATGTCCTTCGTTCGCCAGATGCCCATTTTGTGCGGGTCGCGCCACTGTCTGAAACAGATAATCCAGAAGACGATAAGGTCTACGTGTTCTTCACCGAGCGCGCTCAGGAGGCCGAAGGGGCCGCTGGCAAGGTGCTCTACTCCAGAGTGGCCCGGGTGTGCAAGGTAAGGTGCCGAGATGTTTGTGTCCAAAATTCACTGATGCCAGCTGTATTTGTTTACATGCTTCTATCAACCCCAGACTGCTTGTTTATTTGAAAGTGTTTGCCTGCACATGTCAGATACGTGCTTAGCGGTGCATGTGTCTGAGTCCGTGGAGGTGTGTGTTTTTGGAGAAAGTTTTGTTTGGACGTTCCTGCCACATCGTATAGATAATCACACACACTGAGACTGTTTATGTTTGTGACTATCTCTGTATCTGCTGCATCCTCTTTTGCTCTCGGATTGATCGTTATGTGTGGTGATGTTTGCATTTTTTAAATTTTTTTCCACAATTTCTCTGTTTGAAAAAAAACAAAGGAGGATTATTTCTTTGTCATTTTTTTAAACTTCTTTTATAATTGATATTGCTCACTTAGCCATATTGTAACGAGCAGCCAGGTTGCTTGCTATGCTTTCAACGTCTCTTTAAATTCCGTTTCTAGTTTTATGGTCTTCCTCACAGCTTTTCTCTTAGCCATCTCTGCTACCCTTTCTGTGTGGTGTCGCAAAAAAATGCCCCAAAAAGGCTAGAAAAAAGCAACACACACTCGACCAGTAAGGTCTTTAAATGCCCAATGAGCTAAATTCCCAGGAAATACAGTAAACTGCCGTCTCTCAAGAGCAGTTTGCTTTTGTAACTTTCAGAAAAATGTGGTCAAATAAAATATATTGTGACTTTGATTTTAGAACTTCCACTGTATTTGAGCTACCTGTACTGTCATTGGGTAAAGGTAGTTGGAAAGTCTTGACACTGTTTCAACAGCTTTGACGTGATTTTTTATTTATTTATTTTTTAATTTGAATGTGATTTGTTTCCGTGTTTTTGTGTGCAGAATGACATTGGTGGCCAGAGGAGTTTGGTCAACAAGTGGAGCACCTTCCAAAAGGCTCGTTTGGTGTGTTCAGTCCCAGGACCAGATGGCCTGCAGACACACTTTGACCAATTACGTGAGTACAATCAGTAATAAAACCTCATATGTGCAGTAAAACTAAAATATGTCACTGTTAGTCGCAGTAACAACCTTGTTACCATCACTTCGTAAATTTTTTTTATGTTGTGCATATGTTGAGCTGAGTGTGAAGCAACAAGTTTTTGCTTGAAAGAGATGTAAAAGTGTACAAGCCCCAACCTCTGTGTATCTGAATAGCTCTGCTGTTACCACGGTGATCAACAGCCGTGTCGGTCACCTTGAGTCTGTCAACGTGCCTCAGCCTTAGTAACCATGGCAACTGGCCTCAACAGTTAGTTGCTGTGGTTTTGTTCATTATCAGAAGTGTCCTTTGGGGGTTTGTGCATGTGGTTTGGAGCATCTCTATGCTGGTGTGTCTTCACTTTGTCGAGTTCTCTTTTTATTCAGTATGGTTCCCTCAGTCTGTGGTTTAAGCAAAAAGCAACAATTTGAGTCGTTTTATGCAATGCGAAAGAACAAATCCAGCGTAGGTCATATGTTGCACTTTAAATGGGGCATGCCGAAAAACTAAAAGAATTAAATGGTGTGTTTTTTTTGTTTTTTTTTGCAAAATATCAAACAAGTAAAACAAAAGTCAACCTGCGAATTTAAAAGGAAATGTTAAAAAGTTCAGTCTTATATTGAAACAAATTATTTAAGACCAGTGACAAAGACGTTTGTGCAACATTAACAAGCATAGACAGGGTGGGCCCAAAGTTGGTATATTCATTTATTTATTTATGACGCTGTGATGAATGGCAATAAATTTGAGTCAAGAACAAATAAATTGCATTCAAAAGTATTTGGACTGGTACAGAAGGCAGAAAGGTAGTTTTAAGCAAAGGAAGGAAAATAAAACAAAAAAAGCTAAATAAAAAAGTGGATGGAGTGGTGAAGACAGAAAGAAAGGTAGGAGGGAATGGAAGGAAAGGAGAACAAATGCAGATCTGAAGTGGAAGAAGGAAGGAAGGCAGCAAAGCAGGTTTAAGTGAAGGAAAGATGGATTGAAGGAGGCATAAATAAAATAGAGGTGTGATGGAAGGCAGAAAAGTCAGATTTAGTAAAAGATGGATGTAAAGATGGATGAATAAAAAGCAGATTTGAGGAAAAAGGCAAGGAAGGAGGTCAGGAAACAAAAGATGCCTGATAAAAAGAAGATCCAGGGGAAGGAAAGTAGGAAGCATGTGAAATGGAGGACGTTCCCAATACAAAAAAACTGAAAAAGGAAAATTTCCATGCTGTGTGAAACAGTTGTCATCGTAATAATCTTTAGCAATTGTGCAAGCGATTTTTCATATCAAATTTCTAATTTTCGATCAGAAGTGATCGGTTTTCTGTGAGTCCCTAAAATTTTGGTTGACGTTGCGCTCACAAGCATTAAAATTTTGAAGTTCCTCTTTGTTTTTTGTTTTTTTTACAGAGAGCCCTGAATAATTGCGCCCGGTGGGTCAGGGGTGTGCTATTACAATATTTTTACAATAATCATGATAACATTCAATGAATTTATTTCTACAATGATTCAGATGGATTAGCCCATCCTGTTGTCATATTTCTGAATGAAATACAATGACATCCACCTCAAAGGGCCGCAGAGCGCAGAATCTGTCAGCCTGTGCCTCAACCAAATCAACCAATATCCCGTTACGCCACCTGCCCCACCACTTGCAGCTGCTTTTTTCAAGCCTCAAATCTAGCCTACTTTATGTCCCCAAATTGCCAGATGCGCCGGGGGCGTGGCAACTCCATCCACTAGAACATCTCGAAAGGCACAAAGCAGTCCCAAACATGGGAAAACTAGACTTGCCCGGCATGAAAATGAAGATGCACTCGTTTTTATGCCAAGCGCTCAAGCGCCTGGCCACCAAAATAGGGCCCAAAGTCATGCAATTTTATTTTTGGAGGCAAGAATTGCAAACCAGATCCCGTCTGATGTAGGAAACACTCCAGTGGAGCCTGAAGGCAGTTTGGAATACAACATTTTCGGAGCAATATTCCTCTTATCCACACACTAACACTGATACTGATACTGGAGAGCTCATCATCAATAAAAATAATTCCATAAAGACTTTTAAATGTATGAAGGGTGCCTTTGCAGGTGTCTGCCAGCAATGCCCTTAACTGCAAAACCAAGCTTGATTAAATTTATTAAAGAAATATACTCTATTTTATAGCGTTAAAACAAATTGACATCCTTCAACTTCAATATTTGAAACACTTGTTTTGGTTTCAAATAGTGCGCATTTGCTACATAAATTATACATTTGGAGAGGTGCAGACTTATTTTCTACATAGCCACTTTGGACCTGGCCGTGAAAAAAAAAAAAAAAGAAAACAACACTTCTTGATCATTTGTTATTCCAGGCTGAAAAATATTTTATTTTGAAAAGCGACTTGCTTCTCTCCGTTACATCGTACTTTTGATGCATGTCATACACATAATGCAGTGAGCAAAAGTTGGCGGCCCGCAAAAGTTAAGGACTTGTATGAACCGGTCCGCGGTGGAGGACCACGGCTGTAGAGACATGCAGAGAGAAAACATGGAAATTTGGAGTGTGTGGAGACAGGACTGGTTTCTTATCTGCAGTTTTTGTTAACAGAGGACGCACAAAGTAAACTTCAGGACCCTTATGTTTGTTGAAAACTAAACGCGCCCATCTGAATGAGCATGCTGTGTACATTAAGACATTGAATAAATCATGCATAAAGTCTGTTCCTTGCACGTTGTCAGCTCCATATGTAGGCACACAAACTTGCACTCACAAGTATCGCAAGCACATCCAAACTCAGACTTTGGACTCGTTAGCAACATAAATATTTCATCCCAGCGGACCCGTGGCTTTCTTTGTTTTAGCCATCTGATAAAATTGCATCGAAATTTGTTTGTGAGCCACACAAACAGACAGACACTCTTGCAAAAACCGCAAGCCCCTACGCGAGGGATTAAGCCATCAGGTTAAGAATGCTGTCAGTGCTGTGTTTATGCCACGCTTAACCACACAGAAACACTACAAATTCCATAGAGCCTTGTGGCATCTGCTGGTCCCTCATGGTGGGGAACAGTGGTTAACACCTGGATGTACGTGTGATTGTGTGAGGTTGTGAGGTGGTCAGGTGACACTAAACAACCTCCATAAGAAGCATTCCCATAACCCTTTGCTTCAGGGGTCAAGGCCATTTCCATGTATGTAGGCCATGGGGACAAGGCTGGGTTGTGAACCTTAACGTATGTCTAAACGCAATGTTAAAAGGCTTTTGCAGAACTTCTGGATTGTTTATAGTCCAACATGTTACTCAAGTCATCTTTGGTTATGAATTTCGCCAGGCGCGTCTGGGTTTATGTGTCAAACTCATCTAATGCAGGACTGTTTACACAGTCTTCTGAATAGACACAGAGCTGCTGCTCATAAACATTATTGGATGAATGTTATGACTCTTGACTCGAAATAGCATCTAGGTTACTGTCAAGGTTTACGAATGCAACACACAAGAATTTGAACTGGACAATTTTCAATAAATATGTAATTCATTGCACATTCACAAAACAGTTGCCTGAATGAAACCTAAATTTACTGAAAAAAAAAACAATGTTTAAGTGCAATATTAATATAGTTTGTACCGGTACCTTTGTCCAACTATTTTATACGTTATTATAAATCTAATGAAAATGAAATCATGCGATTTGCTGGAGTCCAGTAAAATGCGACGTTATGCATGACAGTTTTTTGACATTAGTGTGTAAAAATTAGGTTTAATGAAATCAAAATAGTTTAAAATATGTACATATTTGAATAATTTCCCAAATTACGATAAAATTAATTGATATAAGATTCCACTAATTTCCTGCTGACTATAAGGTGTACTTTACAAACGAGCTGTTTCAAAAAGGAAAATATCCTCTTTATCAAACACATCCTTAATGTGGACACAAGTATGGTGCAGTTGGTTTTAATTTGAAGTAATGACTCCCCCATGGCACAAGATTGCCGTACGTCATTGTGAATTCATACAGCATGCACTCACTTGGTTCCACTCATGTGCTTCTGAGTGTTGATGCAACACGTGAAACTGTGAGTCAAACGTCCACTCAACCATAAACACAGACAGTCGAGCGTGTTTACTGTTTCATGTCTAGTGGATGACATTCTCACTGCCTTTTTTGACTGAAATGCCTTCTGGTAAGTACTAGCAGACACGAGAAAGCTATTCTGCTGTTGTCTGCTTTTGTTGCGGAGAGCTAATGTGTGACTCTGGAGTTTTGATCCAAATACAAAATCACGACCATCTGTTTGAATAAGAATTCCCCCAATTCTGACTAACACAAACATGAGGAAGCCATTCTTGTTTACAAATAATACATTTGTTTTAGGCAATAAAAGTGTAATGCCTCTCAAAAATTAAACAACTCTCCGCAGGAAGCATTGGGACTTTACGTGAAGGTGTTGTGCTATTATGCCTCGGAAAAAACAGAAACGTTCCTGCTGTTATTGTGTTGCCATCGTGCAACTTCTGTACAAGGAATGTTTTAAGTAGCATTTTAATTTGGTTTGTGCAAAAATAATTACTAGTGACCATTGCTAATAAGCAAATGTGTCCGTAACCTTACCTGTACATTATTATGAGTATTTTAAAAGGACTATGCATTTAATGTATGTAAAATCAAGCACCAACTGTTACCCAACATTACTTTAAAACAGGCGTGGGCAAACTACGGCCCGGGGGCCACATGCAGCCCATTAAACGTTTTAATCCGGCCCGCCGAACTTGAAAAAAATTAAATGAATAAAGATTGTTAATGTTTTATTTTCTAAACATTGTGGTTTTTCAAACATGTCATGCTTTTGTTCACTTTCATTTCAAATTAAATTGATTATTTTCTCCGATGAGGTGAGGTTACCAAAACTCTCCATCCATCTGCTCCTGGTCCGGCCCCTCTGTCAAATTTTAGAACCCAATGTGGCCCGTCAATCAAAAAGTTTGCCCACCCCTGCTTTAAAACAAACCCTCACTGTGATGGAATATGTCGAGAACATACAACGAAAGAAAGAAACATAGAGAAATAGGCGCCTTGAATGTAAAATGGATTTACATGTATGACTCACCCTACAGAACACAAACACTGTCAAATTAATCTCAAGTCTTGTTTAATACTTTATTACCTCACCAACAAAACACCTCCTATGTGAAGTGGGCATGAAAAGATGCTTTGTTATAACACGGAAGATTGATTGCGTTTAGATCCCTCCAATCAGAATCTTCTATCCATCATAGCTTGTGTAAGAAGAGTAGGAAGAGTTTTTGCAAAGGCAGCATGGGAGGTAGATAGAGGGGTGGAAATGGCTGCTTGCCAGAAGAGGAGGTGAAAAGAAGGGCTTCAAAGGAGGTGAAGAGGGGAAACAATGAAGCAGGACAAGAGGGAGAGGGTGGAGGTTAAAGCGCCTGGGTGTTGACCACACCAGAGGAGGAAGGCGAGGGGGGTGATGAGCTAAAGCCAAAGATTTAGTTGGAGGTTAGAGAGGGAGGAGGAGGAAGCTCAAGAGGAGAGCTAGAAGGGGAGTTGAGGCCGTTATCTGCTCCACACAGGGCTGATTATCGAGCCGGTCAGAAGTCCAATCTAACATAAGATGAGAAGGGGAGGCAAGCATGATGAAGGGATGGTTGGAGGAGGGAGGTGGCAATAAATCGAGGAAACATTTCATCACAAGATGGCGGATGAGGATGAAACCAGAGGCAAGGACCGAACCCGGCCTGAAGATATTTGCCCCCGCAAACAACACACTCAAGTGAAGTGAAGCGGAAAGAGTGTGAGGGGAGATGGCGAGGCAAGGAGGGGGATTGAGGTTAATTGGCATGGGGTGGAACGCACATTCGTGGATCAAGGAGGAGGGCAACGTGGAGGTGTCGGGGCAACGTCAAGGTTTTCGGAGGTGATGTGTATGACAGAAACTACTTCACAAATCGCAAAGAAAAGCTTTTTTGAACACGTTGCAAAGTTGCTTTTGAATGTTGAACATGTGTTTTCATGTGGACACATTTTCACCCTCACAAATTACTTCTCACTAAAATATTTTCATACTGTAAAAAGGAAAAAAAAAACCTTTGGAATTACTTGGTTGTCATTGGACAGAATTTAAAGGTTGAACAGTGATCATTTGGATAGCGATTATATTATTGGAAAAAAAAAAAACATTGTAAGCCTGAAAATTCACAGTGAAGTCAACCGTTTGAAATTCTACCAAAAATAAGACAATGAGCAAAATGGTAATGATGATGCCGGAACACAAAAGAAAACATTTTGTTAACCTTTATCACTGTTTTTAAGTTGTTACTATGAAGAATAATACAGATGTACAACTTCTTTTTGCACTCATGTGACAATTGAGCAAACTAAAATGTTACTCAAAAGCTAATTGTATTTTTTTTTATGCTGAAATTTCATCCAGATTATTTTAAATCAGAACAACAAACCAACGAGTCACACAGCCTCGTCTTAGCATTAGTGTCCTTGTAAAGTGGTCTGGACTTTTAGGACGGGCCGCTTGTGAAGGACAACGAGTGGAGGATGTCAGCCGTCGCCAGAGGGCACACAAATGTGTCAGACAAAAAAGATGGAGCAATCGAAGAAATAAGGCCAACAGCCTGGAGGGCTGAAGGAGCAGACAAGATTGAAGTGAGACTATTAATGGCACAAAAAGACAATGAGAGCTGTGTGGCCACAAAGGGAAGAAGGTATGTTGGCATTCATGGTGACTGGGTGGTGGCGGGGAATCGGGGTCTCTCCCTTGGGGGCGACGGCGAGACAATTATTTGGATGAGGAGGCGGAGGAGGAAGATGGGCTTGATACTGCAGGTCTGCAGGCTAGACAACACTATCTTCCCTGAGGGGGGAAATGGCTTTTTTTTTGTTGAGGGACTAAGACAAGAACAATACTCCCGAGAAAATAGGGCAGACTGACAGACAGATAGGCAGATGGACGGGGGAGATAGAATGATTAAGACAGCGGCGAGGAGGGAGGACAAGGGCGGGATGTGGGTTCGGAGTGAAAGTGAGAAACAAAGAAAACGAGAGCAGCCCGGGGGGGGGTCTTGAGTAGCTCAGGTGGATTTGAGCAGAAAGGAAGATGATGGGGGCTGAACACCTGGTCAGAAGATAAAGAGAATGGGAAATGGAGGACAGATGGTGAGACAAAGAAACGCAGTCGTGAGCCTCTCAGGGGTGCCGAATGTTCAATAGTGTTTCAAAATGTTCAATATTCAAATGGTCAGAATATATTTAATTTTTTTAAACTTTTATTTGATCAAGTGTACGCCAATTATTATCCTTATATTTTTTTTGAATTCATGAGAATACAAACAATTTGAAATAGTTTTGCCAGCTTTTATTGATTAATAAATTGGTTGCATGAAAAACGGTACTTGTATGAACTGATACAAGGCACTGAAGAAAGTTTAGTACCACCGCTATATTTAACTTATATATTAAATAATAATATAGATATAATATTTAAATAGATGGACCAGTGTATGTTTGATTTTTTTTTTTGACCATTTCTCCTTTCTTGATTATAAACCTAATTTGACTTTTGTCACAAAACAAAAGGAGCTTATTTCATTTGTTTTATTTCTGTTTGAGGAATGTCCGTGTGTGTGCTTTACTTTCGCTCCTGCGTGAAGGAGGTCATGTTACATTTGCTAAAGTTAAATAATAAATCATCAGGATGAGGGCAGAGGCAGAACTCAGGCAGAGCAGCATTAAATCACACCTGATTTAAAGCGTGTCACACTGTGATAAAAGTAGATTTTTTTTTTGTCAAGCAGAACTGTAAATAAGAGAGATGTCTTCTTTAAACCCTGAGAAGAAAAATGCTTTGTATATGCGTCTTCTCTATTTTTGTTATGCAGAGCTGGATGCACAAAGACAAATAGACACCAAAGATTCTGAGATCTTCTTATGGGGGTGTGATTTAAAAATAAAAAGTTTTTTTTTAAACTCATATAAAAGTTTGGAATGTTTAAATGTCACTTAAAACATTGCCAGTGACGATGTCTGACAGATTTTCTATCCAAAAATTTGGACGTCAACCATTATTCAGGAACAGGTTTTTTTTTAAATACCTAAAACCGTACTCCAAAAATTCTTGGGTCAAAAATAACCCAATTTTGGATCGAAAACGGTCTGATTCAGTATTTAGGTCAATTTGATAAACCTTGCATTGTTTTGTACAAAACTATGCATGTTTTATTTTTTACTAAAAGAACCCAAAAAGTTGGGTCAAATTGACCATTTTTAAAAATTTTAATCCAAAATCGGGTTATTTTTTTTTACTCAATGCGTTTTCAGTGTTGGGTTTCACTGTCCAATTTCTATCCAGGACTGTTGCTCAGCACATTGAGTCACACTTGAGAGGTAGTATTGCAATAATACAAACTGTAGGATAAATACATCATGTTAAAAATAAATCAATAAATATTTGATTCCCAGAGAAATTGTGGACGAATTCGCAGTAAAGCAAGTTGTCTGTTTGTGTTTTTTTTCCATTTCCTGCAAGTTTTTAAATTCTTTAATTACTTGTACTGCATTGGTTAACTTCTTATGTCAATTACTCTCCAAAATCTTTGCTTTTGATATTTTACTTGCAACCTGTTTGACACTGTTTGAGTGTGTGAATGCGTGCGTGAGATTAATTTCCATCCAGGGACCTATGGGTCCATGGAGGCCACCTGAAGCAGAAGGAACGTCAGGAATGTGGGAACAGCGAGACGCTTTGCTGTCTGTCATCAGAGGAGGGGAGAGAAGAGGGGAGTAGCATAGAGGAGGGAGGAGAAATAACAGAATTCAGTTTCAGTCTGCGGTGGTGCACGAGTTTCGGCACTTTTTGCATCTCAGCTCTGCTTCCTTCGCAAAGATATGCTTTGAGAACAGGTTATCAAAATTGTTCTTTACCTTTTGGTAGCACAAGCGCGATATCATCACACTCGTAGATGATCACAGCAAGGCGGACTAAAAACATGGTCAGCAAAAAGTAATAACTTTTTTTGTTGTTTTATTGTGCAAATTAACACAAAAGGTTTGCTTTTAGCGTGTAGACTAATCAGTGTAGAAATGTCGATTTATCTTTTGCAATATTGTCCTTTTGCATTTCAAAATCAACTGCAACGCATTGCACAAAGATGACAAATATGCTGGATGTGCACAATTTACTGACACTAAACACGTTTTATAGCAGTGAAATTAGAAGTTGTAGATCCACCATTCAAAAACAAAGGGTTTGAAGCAAAAAAAAAAAAAGCAACATAAACACATGCTGTGTTTTTTTTCCCAGTGGAAAGGGCTCTTGTGCACAAAATTGCCATCCAGCAAACCAAGTGCAACAACACACTCACTCACCTGGGCGGATGAAATTGCACTGATGCTGGTGACAAAAGGTTGCAGGTTTTGGGAACAGACGCACAGCTTGAGTAAGAGGCAATGCAATGTCAACAACATGTCAGTCAACTTCAATCTGCTATGTTCAAAATGAAGACCAAAGACTGAGGTGTGCCAGCGTGTGCGCGTGTGAGACAGCAGGTGTTGATTCTCCTGTGGCTGCTGCGGCACTTGCCTCTCCAACTGTGTTTGGTTATAAACGGCTCCTGATTCATTCCAAGTAACTTGGCATCGTTGGTCACACAGTCAGACCGATAGATGCATCAGAAAGAGAATAGCGCCACCTCCCCCACAGTCAAACACTCTTCCACACAAAGACTCACAAATACACGTTGATATAAATCCAGTTATGTACTCATCCATGGATTTGTTTAGTCTGTCATAATCATGTCATTATTTAAAAAAAAACATTTGATTGTATTATAATCCTTTTCAACTCACACTCCACTGTTGCACGGCATTCATACAAAGGAGAGTGAAAGGAGCGCACGCTAGTGATGGGAAAATGAAGCTTCAAATTTGCTTCATTTTTGCGTCCTGTAGATAGCAATGTTGGTTTTAATAAAGGGTTTAAAAAAAGGCAAGTCAGTGTGCTTTCAGCCCAACAGTGCCATCTACATGACTCAAAAATACAACAACTGGTTCATGAAGCAAATTTGAAGCTTCATTTTCCCTTCACTAGCGCACGCAAACACGGCACTTCTGAGCATGGGGTGTGATTGGGGTGGTTGTTGCCTTGCTCAAAGGCAAGGGGAGTTAGGAACCGCTGAACACATTCATGTATGTATATACACACACACATACAAAATTGTGTATATAGAGCTTGACCTTATGAACGCCCTTAAAAGTGTGGAGGCCATGGATAATAGCGGAACAAAAAAGCTATAAAACACCTGAGTGCAAATTACTCAGGGTGTTGGTGGCGCCAACTTTCTCAGTTAGTCACACCGCATGCTGATGAATACGATAGTTGTCTTAGTTCGCATGAATTAAAGATTGACAGTGACTGGAGTTATTGTATTTGAAATACGACAGTGTGAATAGGATGTTTGTTTGCAACAAGCAAAGGCTGACAAAAAGGTCATTTATTTTATGTAATTTTTAAAGAGAAACGTTTTCAAGTAACAGTAAAACAGGCATGCTTGTGTATTCTTTTTTTTTTTTTTTTTACTTTTCATGAATGCTGTACTTTCAGAAGTTACAGTTGCATAACTTTGAATTCAACTCAGAGCGACCAGCCTTTTGAGTGGGGCCTTCGAACAGACATCGAGTGTGAGAACCCCACCTTAACGTGGCATCCTAAGAAATCAAGCCTCAAATGGCCAAAGGAAATCATGAAGGAGGCCGACGTCTCGCATCATGTCCTCATGATGGCGTGACTTTGGAAAACAGTTTCTGCAATATGATGGTTTCATTTCAAATTGCGTCACCTGGTGGATATTTAACTGCAGTCAAATCAAACAAGGCGACTGCATGGTTAGCACGATGGCCTCAAAGTGCGGAGGTCCGATTTCCGCACCAGCCTTCCTGTGCGGAGTTTGCATGTTCTCCCCGTGCCCGCGTGGGTTTCCTCCGTGTACTCCGTTTTCCTCTCACGTTTCAAAAAACATGCATGGCAGGTTTATTGGGCACTAAATTGCCTCTAAGGTGTGAGTGTGAGCACGGATGGTTGTTTGTCTATGTGTGCCCTCCCTGTGATTGTCTGGCAACCAGTTCGTCGTGCACGCTGCCAACTGCCCAAAGACAGCTGGGATAGGCTCCAGCACCCTCGTGAGGAGAAGCGGTTCAGATAATGGATAATTAATCAAAAGCAAAATGACCACTGGAATAATTTAATTCCAGTGATTATTGCCGATTGATGTGATTTATTTTTATTTATTTTTTTATTTTTTTTTTTGGGGGGGGCGGGGTTGTTTTATTTTACTATCTCTGGGGAAAGTGCATGATGACTGAAATTTAACCATTGTGGAATCAAATTATTTGATATTATCAGTCCTATTTTCATAAATCTGGCACAGTGCGGTCTCACTGTGCACATGGGTGGAGTTTTCTTTCCTTTGTTATTTTGGCAGATGGATGCAGCTAGATAGAGACATTCGTGCCTTTGTGGTTGTGAGTATCGTCGACTTACTACCAAGCCAAAGAAAGCAACCCCGCTCATTCCCTTTGAATTCAGCACAGGAGAGGTGCACACAGTCTGTGACGTGTGTAGAAATAGACATGCTGGAGTCCATGCAGAAGATGGAAACACGCAAAGTACGTTTATAAGAAACACCATGCAGAGCTCTCCTTGCGAATGATGGAAAGTTGACGAAGGTGATCTCAGATTACCACTGCCAGGTGGACACTCTGGAGAACACCTTCCAGCCCAATTGTTAATGTCTGTCAAATTCACCAAATTCATGTTTGCACGCACTTGCGCCACAACTTAGACCTGCATTCACCTGTCTAAGGTCTAGTGTACTTTCTATCACCAAATTATTAGATGTGTACGGGCTGTGTAAAAGAAAAAGCCCTCGGGCATGCCTAGCATGGCGTTTTGCCAAATTTCCAAACTCAACTTGCTCCGGCACAAAAATGAAAATGTGCCAGTTTTTATGCCGAGCGCGCGCGTCCTGTCTACAGCCCACGATTTTATGTCCAGTGGACACTAATGTGATTTAAAATTTTCAATCACATCATTTGGTCACAGAATGCAAACAATACAATTCTGTCTGTTGACTTTAAGAATGTGTCTCCTGATATCGCTCTTCAACATTCTCTCTCCACAGAGGATGTCTTCATCCTCCATGGCAAAGACAAGAAGAACCCACTCATCTATGGCCTGTTTACCACTTCAAGGTACCACTCAACACTGTTTTGTAATCGTGTTGCATGCCATGATGGTAGATGCCAGCATGATGGTGGGTGGGAGTCGGCAGGAAATCACGCTGCGAGCCGAGATCTGAGATTACACAAGGTGGAGGGTAAAAAACACTGAATCATGGGTATTGATCAACTGCCGCTGTTATATTTAGCTACAGGACTGCACAAAAATCATGAGAGCTTTGAGCATGAGTCAAGGAACTGTAAAAGAAAAAAAAAAAAAGTATTCTACGAATATAGAGGCGACAAATAAGAGATGCCTCATGAGATTTTTGAGAGTTTCTACACGCAGAGCAATAAAAGAGATCATCTGTGACAATTCCCACCGTGGTCGCACTTCAATGTGTGTGCGGCGCAGTGATGATGCAACATATTGTGAGATTCACACTGGCTGCAGGACCTTCTGCCACTGACTCCTCAATTGAACGCATTCATGCTATGAAATGGTGCTGACATTACCGTCATAGCTGTTCCTGCTATGACAGTAGCTTTTTGTTTGGACAATGGTCACACTGTAAATCTCATGGCAAGACATTTTTTTTTAACATTTAATTTAATCAACATTTAATCTTTTTTTCTTCTTTTTCTTTCATCTTCTTCCGTTCGGGGTCCCCACAGAGAGAAATACTGATAACGGTTCGAGAAAATATATCTGGAAGGTATTAGAAATATAAATAAAGGACAGATACAGGAAATGACTTAGTATTTTGTTAGATCGCAAGACTGTTTAAGCTTCGGTTTTGGATATGCAAGTCTTAAAACCAAATACTATGAGACTTGAATAATTATGAAAAACACGGTGATGGCTCACACAGAAGAAGAATCAAAAGAAATGTCTCAGTTTAAGGTTGGTGTGCAGTTGAAAGTGGAGTCGAGTCGGAGTGGAATCACGAACACAGACTTTGAGACATGGAGAGGACCGCCGATAGTGGTCTGTAATATCAGTGCGCCAGCCTGGAAACATCCATGTTGTTTGCCTTGTTTGTGAAAACACACTCAAATAATGCTTATTTCAAAATTATGTTTTGTAGCATTTAGTCTTTAGACTTCTGACCATGACTTTGTTGTTTCACAAATTTACCACCGTGCCTGAAAAATTGCACATCACTGTAACCGTAGGGGGATCTTGACTCCATTCCCAGTTTTCTCTCACATGTTGTTAGAATAATCAGGAGCAGCAGACGTGTGATGACAGGTGACACTGTCGGGGGAGGTGGGAGTTGTTCTGCTTCAGGGTTTTGACAAAAAATCTGTGGAAGCTCAGCAGGAACTGCCAGAAATCCAGGGTGAGGTGAAATTGCATCGCTTCATGAAGGTCGTTGCAGGAGTTGAAGGGACTCCATAACACACGTACAAATCGTTCATTTTGGGGAGTGCGCACTAATAACCGGCTTGTGTTCTATATTGTTCCACTCGAAAATATTTCCTTTCACAGTTAAGTTGTTCAGTTTGGTTGTTAATCTCAATGATGTGGTCTCTGTTCTAATAGGGCTGTGTTCACTGCTGTGCCAGTTAAACACTTCAAGACGTACAATAATAGCAGTGCAGTTGCTACAGTGGCGAAACGTGTCGAAAGTCGAATATTTTTCAAGATGGACTTTGGTGCATATTCTGCGAGCGGTTGTTGGAAAAAAACAAAACACAATGACTCACAGAAGCTCCACTTTTAGTGCGTTCTGTGAAAGCTTTTTTAGTTTTTTTAATTATCCACTTTGCTTCGGGAGCAGACCCTCTGATAGTCATTCATGCAGGCTACTAAAATGTGTTATATTATCATCTGATTATACTTTCCTTGTGATCTTTTTTTAATTTTTATTTTCAGCGATATCCTCAATGGCTCAGCCGTGTGTGTTTACCGAATGGAGGATGTGGTTCGGGCTTTTAAAGGGAACTTTCTGCACAAAGAGGGGCCGCAGTATAAGTGGGCAGAGTTTACCGGCAAGGTGCCCTACCCACGTCCTGGAACTGTGAGTACACACTTAAACCTCAGTCCTCATCTAACCATAATTTACAATGCGACTCATGAAGGTTCAATCCTCCACCAAGCATGTGTCATCCATACTTTTTTGTTTAAGTGGAAAACCAACTAGGCTAGATGAGTTGAGCAGAGACAAGAGTTTCATTGAAAGGCGCCCAACATTAATTTATTGGGGTATCATTCTCTTGACAAACAAACCAGAATATTGATTAAGTAGGGTACTTGTCTACAATTACATAGAGAATACTAACAATTAGTTTCTTAAGGTATGCTCACACTAGGCTCTATATTGCAATTACTCTCCACCTTGCATGATAAAAACAGAAATATATACAATTACTGATATTCCAGAGTAAAAAAAAAATGGCCAAAGCATGTTAGGTCACACACAAGACACATGTGGACTTTCGTGACATACGTGTCACGTTTGTGCATGGTACAGGACAGCGAGGGAAAATCTTGGTTCAGCGCAATTTGAAGGACACACCCATTAGCCTTGAAACACAAATAAACAAAATGACTACCTTCTTCGTGGGGGATTTCAATATAACGTAATAGGTAGAGTTTAAGTCATAAAAGTGACTCTCTGACTTTGTTTTTTTTCTATCACAGTGTCCCAGCAGCACATATGGAAGCTACAGTTCTACCAGGGAATATCCTGATGATGTCATCTTCTTCAGCAGGACTCACCCGCTGCTGGAGGTTCAACTCTTGTTTAATTTCATTACAATAATGATAACTTTGTGTTTTGGTGAATCTGAGGGAAATGACAAGCATTCATTGGAAAATGTGCTGAAGTTGATCGAAAATGTCTGCACTCGTGTAGGAAAATGTGCTGCCCTTGGGAGAGCGCCCCCTTCTTGTCAGAGTGGGTGTTCACTACAAGTTTAGCAAACTGCTGGTGGACAGAGTCGAAGCCGTGGACAGCACCTACGATGTCCTCTTTATCGGCACTGGTACACTGAGCCTGATTCTTGACATATGTGTTTTCCTTTCCACCAGGTTTTTATTTTTTTTGTAATCTTCAAAATGTGATCTTTCTGATGTAGACTCTGGCTTGGTGCTGAAGGCCATCCATCTGCCCAGAGAACACGGTCCAAGTCAGGAGGTAACGCTGGAGCAGCTGGAGGTCTTCCAGGTAGTGTACAGCATCTCTTTTCTCTTTATTTGATTCATTTCAACTGCTTGTCATGAGGTGTTTTTCTTCTATTATGTCCTTCTGGACCAAGCACTGACCCAATTTAAGGATACTATTTTGCCAAGAATGGTTAAAAGGCCATGAAAGGGTAGCTCGGGCAGGCTTTCAGTCGCTAGCCATGCCAAGATTTTTTGATATCAATTGTAAGTTCAACATTTTCTGCCTGAATGTCATAAATCTGAAAAAAACTATACCAGATATTAATTGGGATATGTTATTTTCTGCACCAGGGTCTCAAGTCAGGCTCCCATTTATTTTACTATTTTAAATGTTTGGTTAGACCAGAGTACATGGCGCTCCTTGAGGTTTGGGGGATAAGTGCATTCAGTCAGAGCTGAATTACGTTAGGATACAGAAGGACAGCAGTAATTGTCATTGTTTTGTTTTCTCCTCAGTACAAATCACCAGTGACTGTGATGACACTCTCTCAGAAGAAGGTAACAGATGAGCCAATAACTGACAAAGCATACTTTTCTTACTCAATCAAGAGACAGGCAAACTACAACATGCATACTTCATCTACGCACCCAGACAGTTGCTATGGTAACAACAGTCGTAAAGAGATCTTATGCACACATATATACACTCACAAAAAGACACACAATGAAATCAGCGAGTGTTTCCTGCTGTTAGGCCACACATGACGTTTCCCTCTTCCCTCCATGCAGCAGTGGTTGTTTGTGGGCTCCAGGGAAGGGGTCTCCCAGCTGGGCCTGTACCAGTGTGAGCTGTACGGTGAAGCCTGTGCTGAGTGTTGCCTGGCCAGAGATCCATATTGCACATGGGACGGACACGCCTGCAGCCCCTACATGCCCACCGTGCGCAGGTTCGAGCCCTATTTCCAATTTGACGGAAGGCAAACCGCAGAGAATTTGTCATTGGGTTTCTTAAGTTTAAGAAGCAAAGGAGAAACACATGAGGCTTGAAATGTGTAAAGCATCCCTGCCTTTTTTGAAGCCTGGTTTAGATTACAATTGAAGTCAGATCTCTTTCTGCGAAACATTTTCCATCACCACAGAACCCCCACCAACTCATCCCCTGTCTGCCCCCGTTTTAACTGTCCTTGCTCTTTGCCAACTCCCAATCTAATAATGTAAGAGGGCTGTAAAATGTGCTGGGCAAATGATGAGACCTCCTCTGTGTCCCCCTAGCCTCATCTAATGTGACGGTCACATAGTTTCTACGCTCCAATCAAGTCAGGCCATGAGGAAAACAATGAAATGCTTGGAACAGACTAGTGATTCCTAACTTGAAAACGTTTTTTATTGCAGCAAAAGTAATGCCTCATTTAAAATATAATACATATTTAGTTATTGAGCGCTTTCACAGCAGCTTTAGCGATAACAAAACGCTTTACAGAACATTTAACAATGTTGGCCAATATTTACCCCCCATATATCGAGCAACAAATACAAACTTTATCTAAGCTGGAAGTGGAAATATTTTAAATTTAAATTGCATCTGTATCACTCAGACCTTTCTGTGTGGTGTTTTCAAGCATATTCGAAAAACACTCACAAAAGGTTAACTGAAGACTCTCACATGCCCGTTCGTATGTGTGTTTCAATATGAGTGGTTGTTTGTCGAAATGTTCCCTGTGGTTAAGTGCCATCTATTCCAATGTGTACTTGTGCACACGTTCCAGCTCAGTGAACAAGATAGTGGCTGAAGAATCGATCATGGACGGAAGTTGCAATGTACTGTGTCATGAAACTTTTTGTTAATTTGCCAAATCCAACAATTGCACACTGCTTTACGTGATGTCTTGTACCTCTGCTTGGGACCCCCCTGGAGTACAAAGTAAATTAGCGGCCAAACATCAGGAACTGTTGGAAACTGATTAGAGAATTTCCCCATGCATGAAAAACACATGGGAATGAGAAGGAAAGGGAGGGCGGAAAATCAAATATCCTTGAAATATTTTGTTAGTTCTCGGCTACCTTCATATAATAGTAATTATAAGGATGACTCAATTTGGACAAGGCAGCGCTTAGAAAAGTTATTTTGTGCCAATGCTGTGAGCACGTCTCCCGAAGTGTCTAATCACATGCAATCGCCACAGTTCTTTGCTTTACATGACTGAATGTTGAAACTAGATGATGCATGATTTGTCATACCATTGGAAGTCCAGTAAGACTCTCGGTAAATGATGAACAGAGCAGGAACACTGAAATATGTGATATGTTGTTTGTTTTCCGCAGGAGGAATGCTCGACACCTGGGCGAGGATGAGGATCCACTAACTCAATGTGTCAGACAAGGAGGTAATGGTCTATTTTTGCGTGTGTTATATGTACAGCAAGCCTCATAACAACATAACACTGAAATGCAGTGGCGGACACGTCAGTGAACAGCCGGCATTAGTAAGCGGCGCACTCGGAAGTCCGTCATCATCTGGCTGTCATTATTTCAGGCCGGCCCAGTCCATCATTGTTATTTTTAGTTTTCATCGCTAAATTGCATGTTGTCACATTTTTAGTACAGTCAATATATTTTTTGACATAGAATGAGTTTGGACCATTTTAGACGTAGGAAAACAATATTAATTCGTATACTGTCACTGCTCCTGCTTCAGCATCTCGTCTTCTCGTCTTTGCTTTTCGGGTTCACGGGTGTCCGGGAATTGCTTCCATCGGCGCTTATTCCGACAGTGTTTCAAAGTTACTGTCAGTCGTCAGTATAAAAGTGAAAACAGGAGTCCGTCAGTTTCTCTGATCAGAGGTAATTGCGCACTTCTGCTAAAATGAGAGATTTCCACAAAATTACGTGGCGATAGCTGGTCTGGGTCGAGGAAGAAACCGTTCTCGACCTGAAGCCACCCTTGGGCTGGCAATATGAGTGGGCGTGTGCACTCACGCTGGAAGTCTTGCATTCACATTGACAAATCAATTAAAAAAATTACTTTGAAGAAGTAGGGAAGAATCTCGCACTTTATTCCTATTTGTTTTTTCTTTCACATTTATTTGCCGATTAAAATGTAGTTTCCACGATATAGTCCAAGTTGTTGTCATGGGAACAATCCAGACAAGCTTATACTCACCTTGCATCCGTCTTATTTAGACCCCAACGCGATGCAGAATGCTTCATAAAACGCCAACTCACCTGAATGGTTTTCTAATTTCTTCCTTGTTCTCTGTCAGCCGGGCTGCAGGTGGAGGCCGAGCAGAGGTTGATGATGGTTGCCGAGGGCAACAGCACCTACTTAGAGTGTCTTCCGCGATCCAGGCACGCTGCTGTCACATGGTACAAGCAAGCTGGAGAGAACAGCCCTGAACTAAACCAGGTATACATGTGCGCTTCAACTCGAAGAAATACAGTACAAGTCGGAATCATAACACAGCAGCACTGATTGGAGTTCAACCAACATTTTGGGGAAATACTCCTCGGGAGCCAAAAGTGATAATACATGTGAGAAGGAAAAAGTGACTGTAGAACTGCCAAATTAATTTATTGAAATAGTAATAAAGCACCTCTGCTCAGTACATCACTGAAGAAAAAAAATAGAAAACAGCAGCGTCATGAAGGAATGTGAACCAGGGAGCATTAACTATGATGGCAACAGATTTCGAGAAGCAAGATAGTCCCCTTACGTGGCCTTATTTAGGACAATTGTTCAAGCCTAAAAAAAACACAAGTTCCTGCCGTTCAAAAATTTCTGAAAAAAAAACAAAGCACATACACTACATGTATTTTCCATTTATGTGTTAACTAATTTAGTTAGCAAAGCTTTTGGAACACGATTTGCTGCCATGAAAGTTGAGCTTGCTCTTGGTTTCTTGCTTGTTTCTTTGCACAAAATGCTGCCCGCCCATGTCATGTCTTTGGGTAACTCCTTGCTCAACCAAATGTTCTCTGCAGGTAATATCAGGCGAGCAGGTGGTGGTGATCGAGCGAGGTGTCCTCATCCGTCGGGCCGAGCTTTCTCACAGCGGTGTCTACCATTGCCAAGTGGAGGAGCACGGCTACCACTGGACCGCCGTCACCGTCCACCTGGCCGTCTGGAGCCCCTCAGCCGAGCGACTGATGACGACCTGGTCTGCCTCCTCGTATCAACCTTGGTACGGCGACGCCCTGACGCTGGTTCACCCGAGGAACCTGGGCCAGCACTGCCGCGCTCTCGGGTACCGCCCGCCTCGCAACCGCCGCCGCCACAGCGACACAGTGGTGCAGGCGGCTCAGGAGAAAGCGAGGGCGGAGAGGCACAAGCACGGTGGAGGAAGAGGAGGAGGAGGCGGGGAAGGAGGAGGAGGAGGGAGGGCGTCGGGGAGGAAGAGCCGGAGCAAACCGCAGCAAAGAGCGCCGAGGAGCGCTTGAATGTGTCGCAGAGCAAACGCCACTCACGCATGTACGTCTCACACACACACACACACACGCACATCTTGTTCAGGGTGGGCCAGAATTCATGACTCACTTGATTGTAGATATAAAACAAGTAAAGTAATGGAATACCAGAAATAGGCAAGAATTCATAATCAAACAAACAATGTTAGGGTACAGTTGCATATTGTGGAGTGGGAGTTCCCAAGTTCTTAAAATGTTCCGAACAACTGACAACATCTTGATGACGAGGTTTTTCATTTATTCAAACAGATCTTGGTTGTCCAGCACTTTTTGGATCTCCAACACTAACTGTTTCAGCAAAGGATTTCCATCCTAGCAAAAGAGTTTCTGGTGGACCGTAAGTTACACCGCTTACTCTGCATACTTCAGTAATATCCGTTTTCGAACCCAAATCACACGACAGTCATGAATTTTAGCCACTCTGTCCATAGGCAAAGACATTTGCATGCACTTGCCATCTTAAAAAAGGCGTTCTTCTTTTTATTACATTTTTGTGGAAAACGTTCAGAGTGAGACGCACAATAAGTGTTTCGGAACTAAAGAAGTAAACAGATGGAATACTTTTAGGTGGCAAAGCGAAATGAAGGATCGGCTGCGTGTCCAGGTTACACTTTGACTGAATAGGAGTCTTGTTCACAAAGTAAATATTTGCTCCTTGAGGATCCGTTTTTGTGATTTTGCATGTTCCCAACTCGACACGCAAGTTTTCACACTTGTTTACGTCAGTGACGATCATCATGGAAAGCAGTATTTAGCATGATCAAATACACTACTCACAAAACATAGGGATGTTCGACATCAGGTGAAATTTCAGGGTGAAACTAAAATGCACTAGAACATTTACAGGCAAACTCCGAATGACATTCCTTTTTTGACATCATGAGACCAAGAGATGTTGCAACAGTTGATCAACAGTTCCTCGCCAACAATTGCAAGGCTTCAAAAAGATCCTCAGAGGGAAGTGGCCACTGAGATACAGAGAGACGTAACAAAAAGGCACTGAAATGGACGATTTGCAAAATGTATTGCCCCATTCATGGATCAAACAGTCATTGTGAATTTTGCCATTCAGCTCCCTGTTGGAGAACAGCAAGTTGTACAGAAAGTCCTGAAACAATGAACAAACAGTTTCATAAGTTCACAGCTGGTCAAATAAAATTCACTTCGAAAGGGTGTAGTGGATTTTATGTTCTCCCTGAAATTTTTCTGGAAATCTAAATATCCGTAACTTTTTGTGAGTAGTGTGTCTTTGCGATATTCACAGTGAGCAACACTGCTTCTTGCAGCTTTTCTTGTGTTCTTTTCAAATCGAACTGAACTCATGTGAATGGTTGATTTTTTTTTTTTTTAAGAAGGTTATTCATCATAGATTTCGGATCCAGAAGGTAAATATTGACATGAACGTGAAATCTTTGATTTGAATGCACTCAAATTAAAGACGTCACTTCACATTATAATGAATGCAAAGGAGCAACATATTCATCCAAATGTTCTAACACAATATATGTGCCCTGCATTATTCTTGCTTAAAGGGAGAAAATATCAAATGTAAGTATTAATGTTTCGCAGATTGAAAGGTTAAAACACATCTCGATCTTTTCATTTAAAATGTTGTAATTAAAAGGAAATGGCACTGAGGAGTTGAGTTGATTGAAAAATATGTGACAGTATACAGGGAGTGGTTCTTTTAAAGCCACCATAAGGAACAATTGCGCTCTTCGATGCTCAAGTGCTCCCACTACAGCTCTGGGGTGTCATTAAATTTGGGATGCTAAATTGTTGAAGGCAAAAAAGCGCAGTGAAACACACTTTACTCCAAAAGCTATGTAAAATCGATATGGTAATGATGTTCTGCTTAAAACATGGCAACGTTTGAAGGCGACAATATTACAAGGGAACTTCTGTAGTCAAACAATCAGAGATGGTACAATGGTCGGGCACCTAATTGACAAATTTTGTCAAATTAAAAAAAAAAAAAAAATATATATATATATATATATTTTTTTTTTTTCCCAGGATCAAACTATCATCATTATCAACCATCTATTTGTACAAGTTTTTTGTCTTAACACATTAACATTCTTCACTGTATAAAATAACAACAGAATGTAAAAACAGTCATTTATGTGACATACGAGCAGTGTGAGGTTTCTGCATGCGTCACTTCATAATAATGCAGCTCACTGGTGTACATTTCATTCTTGTGTGCTATCAACGTCACAGAGCAGCAAGGACAGAGATTTGTTTTTTTTTTCTTTGACATCACTGTTACGCTCCTGATGGTCACAAAATGATAAAGGAAAACCAAAAACAATTGTGTGGTAATCTTTTAAGAAACTCAAACGAGCCTTTCCTTGAAACGTAAGTTGGATTCAACATTGTCTGACTTTGGAGGTTTCACTGTAAATATCTCTACTTTTGATTCATTTTTAGGGAGTTTGATGCTCCCCTTAAGAGGTTCACACACTTATTCAAGTGAACATAATCTGTGTTGTAAATTCTTGCAGCTAAGCACACAGGGATCCACGTGAGTATTTAAATCATATATTGGCGAGTGTGTTTTCAGTTTTTGCATGCACACTAAAACAAGTGGGGTCGCAAAAAGACTTTGGGCGGAATTCAATCCAACGCGGATGAATTTTGAAGAGGACCCACAAACGGACTATCTGTGGACTCTGTACAGAACGTGCATGTTTTTTTGTTTGTTTTGTGTCTGACACAGATTGGAAACATCCCGGCAGATGAGGAACAAATTGCTGGTGATATAATGTACATTCTGTAAAATAAAGCAAGTCTTGTGATGGAACGTTCTGGACAAAAATGACATCATTGACTGTGGTAATTTTCTCAGTTTTTGAAGTGTTGGACCAACAAAACAGTTTTTTGGTCTGTGTATTTATTTCCCTCACAAATTGTATGCTCACTCTTTTAGAACCTGTTTCCAACCATCACCTGGAAACGTATT
Organism: Idiotropiscis lumnitzeri; assembly: GCF_059441095.1. Taxonomy (NCBI): domain Eukaryota; kingdom Metazoa; phylum Chordata; class Actinopteri; order Syngnathiformes; family Syngnathidae; genus Idiotropiscis; species Idiotropiscis lumnitzeri. The sequence continues at coordinate 17,046,182 of NC_142393.1, forward strand.
CAACACACAAGTACTATGTGTTACTGTGTAAAAGCTGAAACACTTTTTTTTTTTTTTACTTTTTGAGTCTACAGGCTAAATATAATAATTTCTGACATTAATTGATTCATAAACAGTAATGTCTGAAAATTAATAACGTTGCGCATTTAAAAAAACGAAACGTGTCGTGCAAAGCTGAATGGATTCTTGTTGCCTCGCTTTCAAACGCAGGTGACGTCTGTGGGAACCATATTTGGTTTATTTCCACTCAAGTTGACCCTGCGGGCCTCACTGCGAAGCAATGTAACTTGCGATTTATCGTAGTCAATCAGCCGAGTTGGAATTAGTTTTCATGAAAGAAATGTACTGCGTTTGGCCGGCGATCAGTCCAGGGTGTTTCCCGCCCAACGTCAGCTGGGATGGGTTCCAGCTCATGCGCGACGCTAATGAGGACAGGCGGCACAGAAAATGGATGGATGGATGAACGGAACGTATGGAAAATCCCGGCATATCGGGTCCATGCATTACCACTTTACATATTGTACTGAACGAACGGGTTTCAAATTTCCCCATTGTGGGACTAATAAAGGACATCTTTATCTTAGAACAGACAGGGGCGTACCGTTGTATCTGCCGGTTGAGAGGTGAACAACTTTGAACAAGATTTGTTGTTAATTGTTTGAATTTTCATATGTTTGTTAGCAAGTGACTTATTGATTAATGGACTAAACAGCATATGACTGTTTGCATTTCGGGACAAGATGTTCTCGTGTTTGTCTTGTCTTTGCGAAATCAATAAGCAGAACATTCCGAGAAGGATTGGACCAAATAAATCCACAGAGTCAGTAGTAATAGCTTGAAAATGTGATTTTTGTTTCTTTTTTTACTTCTATTGTCAGTCACATGCAAGCGCAGGGTGCCTCTGCTAAAATGAATGGATGGGAGGAGAAGCATTTGTACTGTGGCTCTTTAAAGGAGCTTTTGTGCACGATGACACGTGAATGGTGAAAGTGTCAAAAATGAAAATGGGCATGTGAGGCGTGTTGTATAAATGAGGCTGTGATCAAACGCTCCGCACACAAGACACATGTCAACAGTCCACAGGAGGGGTCAGGCGAGCATGGCCCGTGGGCCACACACTGCCTGCTCCATTCTTTAATCAGACCTATCAAGCATTTGCATTGGTCCTGTTGAATGTGTTGCTTTGATTTAGCTTATTTCTCTTCATATTTTGTTCACCGAAATACAACCACAGTATTCTTTTTTAAATTAACAAATCTGTTTCATCAGTATGTCTATATCTGCTTGGTTGATTTGTTTTGCCCAGTTTATACAACGAGTGCCTTCTCTGACTGCCCACTCACTTTTTATCGAAAGTTTGGGACTGTCAGTGGCTGCGTGTTAGGGCTTAGGTGACCCTAAGGACTGATATGGGCTTAAAAAAAATCTCAATATTTTTTTCCCCCAAAACTTGATAACAATGATTTGACGATATTCTGCAAAAGACATTCTTGCATCACAGAAAAATTATGAATAGACAGCGTTCGTGAACAGTAGGTCTTCTGTATTCTAAATTGCTTCATACATCTGCAAAACATTGTAAAATGATACCGTAAGGTACTATTTAACAAGAAGAACTTGAAATTATGTCTAGACTTAGATTTTTTGGGTAGGGATATATATGTCACTTAAATGTCTCCCAATGTTAGAAAATTGCTCTCTTCGGTGACCGTTTTGGCACAACTAGCAATGTTATTCCGACCGACGTCAGTCTTGTCAAGCCCAAATAATTTACAGACGAGGGACGTGGACTTGCATCTTGCTATTAATTTTCCCGCTGGGACGGGACACTCCTCCACATATGAAACTTTTGCGAGGCTGCGATCACAGGGTCACGTGACTGGCTCCTGCCCGCCGATTCACAGAATGAAGGTTTAACACTTCCTCTTCATTTGCCGTCAATGCGCACTGATTTGCCGGGTGAGTTTTTTACCACTTTCTCCAACTTTGCAGCCGTCGACGGACTTGTTTGTCTTTCCTTGTCGAGGCAGTGTAAATTCTCCATAATGTAAAATTGCCCATCGTGAAAGCAGCATTGATGATGATATCGATGACGATACATATCGCCCAACCCGAATAGGTTAGTAATTGAAAACTTTGAAATTTCCTTAGATGTGAGTGTTTGTTCGTGGTGTGCCCTGCGATTGACTGGTTCAGGGTATATTCCGCCTACTTTCCGTAGACCGCTGGTATATGCTCCATTACGCCCATGTCCCTTGTGAGCGTGTTGTATAATGGATGGATTTTCTGCCCCACGTGGCCAAAGCGCGTCACCATCATAACTTCCATTGAATAGAAGTGTATAATGTGGTAAATTACAATTTTATAGTTTATTTTTCTTATTAAAAAAACATTACAAACATTTGTTTTTTTAATTTTGGGGCTGTTGGAGGCACTTATCTCAGCCACTCGCCGTTCAAAGACTTTTGAGGCCTTCCCGAAAGCTGCTGACTGGTCAGACTGGCTGCTAAGTGAGTTTTCTTTTTTTTTTCCAAGGGGGGGAACTGTGAAAACGATTCAGTGGACCTATTGGAGTGTTGTAATTGTGTTTGGTTAATTGTTGCGTCCTTTGATGCTTGTCAGAGGACTGGAAAGGGAGCAAATGGGATCAAGTGGTGGCTCTCCCATTGACTACGAGCCAGCGGCAAAAACAAGGAGCAGCTGGGCTACATTTCACTCCCTCATATGCTCCTTACATGTGGTGACCTCCTCCTCTTCCTCCTCGTCTTCCCTGAGCAGCTGCGGTGGCGGTCCGTCCATGTATGCCGACTTTCCACTCACTTAAATGATGTCAAGTACTGTTTCATTAAAGGGCTCACAGTGCAGAAGCAAGTCAGTGTGATTTATTATGCGCACACATGTAACTTATTGCAAGGAGATGATGAAAATGATGAAGGCAACGCAATTCTCAACCCGTACCTATTAAGTCACAGAGGGGGATTTGTGCTTTTTATTCATGTCATCTATTTTACTGCCAGCACAAGTGACTTTCCAGTCTTTACATAGCTTTTAATGTGACGTGTGTGTGAATGCGTAACCCTTATGTTAAGCGTCAAATTGACAATTTTAAATGAGATCTATTAGGGAAGGTTGACTTGTGCATTATTGGTGACCATGTCTGCCTCACAGTTCTGAAGCTTGGGACTTGAATCTTGGCTGTGTGCTCAGAAGTCTCCATTTGTCCTCGATTTGTTGATTATTTTTTTGGGTGAAAAATAATCATTATAAGGTTCGGGTAATTTGCTGGATTTGGCGATAAATTCTGATGTGTCAAAACGCAGCCCCTGGTCACAGTAGCATTAGCACAAGACTGAACTGGCCACACAAAACCGAACATTGTTTCAAGCAGGGCCGGCGCCAGGATTTTATTGTCTCCAAAGCTAAAGAGAGGCTGTATCGATGTGTACGTGATGGTGTATTACTTATATTGTACGTTTTCTGAAGGTCCAGGCTCCACACAGGAGTACGTGAGTGGTGATTCAAACCCAGGACCGCTCAACTGTGAAACAGAGGATTAAACCCCCGCCAGCGAGTCCAACACGTTTCTGAGTGTTTCATCTCGTTTTTTTTTTTTATTTTACAATGTACCAAATGACAAAACATGCAGTAGGCCTCATTAGCTCATCAACGTTTGACCAAAGTTTGCCCCAAAAAAATACACACACACTCAAGAAATTTAAAAGGACCGTCACAATCATATGAGGCCAGCCCAGAAGACTGAATGCATTTGGTCAATGCTGCCACATAGTGGTCAACGTTTATTACATGCCCGAGCTTACCTCAATAGCTACAGTTATGTTGTCATCTATCCAACCATCCATCAATAAATCAATTTTCTGTACTATATTACGCGGTGAGTACATGGCAGCATGTCAATTTCCACTCAGGTAGGCCGAAGACACTTGTGCATATTGCTGCTAATTTGACCATTTCTATTTAATTTATCTGAATGGTTGCTATACTTCCTAAAACAACGTTACATGTATTGTAGAGAAAAATATTTTTCCCACTGATTTTAATTTTACTATTTTCCATAAATACCTAAATACATATGAACGCAGACTAATAAAGTAATACATCCCCCCCAAAAAATAAATAAACACATTTAAATTAATTTTACTGTTACTGCAAGTAAACTCCGTGTGCGTGTATTTGTTAAAAGATATTCCACTGAGGTTATAATCCAATATATTTTCCAATTATTTAAGAGATATGCATTGTAAATTATCACCTGCAAGCAAGGGACAAGATTAAAGACACCCAACAATGATGACTATACAGTATTGAAGTCAAAATCGTTCATTCCTGTTGCTTATGATTTTTTGACAGTGCAGATATAGACGAGATTTTTTAATGTTATTTTTCCGCGTGGAACCAAAAAATAAAAAATAAACTTTCTAAATATAATAATAATTAAAAAAAAAAAAACAATAAATACTAGGCGGAACGTCTAATTGATACTTTTTTTCCTCGGCGGAAACGAAGCCGTTGCTCTTCGCGGGGAAGGATTTTCTAAACGGACTTGCAAAAGATCTGTTTACATGACAGCAGAAAATACCAGCGTGGTTGTTGACATCAAATTAAGTGACTAATTGGTATGTAAACAAATCTAAATATTATTATAGAGATTATATAGAATGCAGCTTTCACGCAACTGCATGCAGTCTTCGTATTCTTGTAGAGGCCTTGCAGCTACTGATAGCCGCTCGATGCTAAAATGCTAAATGCTGTTGCATTGAGCAATAGTCAGTATTGACAGGAAGCTAGCCCGGTACTTAAATGACAACACTTCATTGGCCCTTCTTATGTTAGCCTTTCATTTTCTCTCCTAATGCCGTCACAGTTTCTTTCATTGTAGTTTAAATTTCCTTATACGACGAGACGACTGCGCCGTGCATTACAATATGATATGATGTCATGTGATCCCATGCTAGCACAAGAGCTAAAAAAGTTGAACTTGGTCTTGGCTAGTGCTTCGCTAAACAGTCATAAAGCTGTAGCCAAATAGAGAGGCTACATTTGATGAGCCCTTTAAGACAACATGGTGCACTGTTTTGATGTCAATTCGATTATGTTACTGTCACATTTATGTATTGTCATTGGATTGTGCTATGAACTTGTTATTTAGGCTGCAGGGGATACTCAAATTTACACCAGAGTTCCGTTACCACAGCAGTGACATACTGCGAATTGTGCGTAAGTATTGCACTTTGGTCCAGTGTTTCACAACCTATATATACCAACGTATGTATACTGAAATAGTGATGATGTCTCAATTCACTCACAGATTTGCTTATTCAGTGTGACATCCAGGACTGTTTTATTGTGCCAGTTGAGAATCACTGACTGAAGAAAGCATACAGTTTGATTAAAAAACAAAAAAACCCCAAATATAACATTTTGTCTCTTCTCCAACAGTTGGAGTGATGAGTCGCTCCCCTGTGATTGACACACAGGTGCCGGAATTGGCAAATGGCATAGCGACACCACCCTCTTCGGATAACATTCCTTATATTGCGGGCTCGTTGAATTGTGTGGGGCGTAAAGAGGACTTTTCTGAGGAGGTGTCAGAGGATTGCTCCCACAGACACGCAGACAACCATGTGGGTGGAGAAAACAGAGTTCATGGTCAGTGTTTGGACACTAAAATGGGTGATAGTGTGAGAACAAGTCCTTTTTCTCCACACCCAACTCATGAGATGGACCTCTCCCCTTCCGAGGACACATACACTGCACACACTGACTACGCAGTCTGTCCAGCGGGCTTGGGCGCTGTGCAGCCAAGCTGGTTAGGAAAAGCGCCATCCGAACATTCATCTTGGAGAGGACATCCTGTTGCCGCAGACATGGACAGCGGAGAGGACGAGAAAGAGAAACAGGATGAGGAGGAAGATGAGAAGAATGCCAAGAAGTGGAGGAATGAGTCTGTGGGAGAGAGAACGGAGGTTGAGGTTAGCTTGTCAGTACTTATTTCATGTCGATGTGTGCAGCTGACTTGCTAATTGAACTCCTTTCTCCTTCCTTCCGCACCTACTTTCCAGTCTTTACGTCACTACTCCTCCTCGGCACCAGGCCCGAGCACCTCCTCCCCACCACCGGCAACTCCTCTTCTCCCCTCTGACGACACCCCTTGCCCCCCTCACGTCATGGCCCAGGTGTGGGTCCGCAACGTCCGAGGGATGCAGGACAGCAAGAGTCTGGATGAGATCAGTCAAGCGTGTGGCGGTAGAATCTGGATTTCTAAATAACTATTCTGGGCTTCCACTTTTAAAGCAAATGCGTTGACCACTCATCTCCATAGGAGGAGCGGGGCCCCGGGGAGCAGGCAGAGCGGGCCAATCCGAAGGTCGACGGGCAACCATCTCCTCGGCCCTTGAGCTGGAGGGCACGGTCAGCCATGAGGGAGACCTCACCAACTTCATCACCAAGAACCTGGAGCAGAAAATCAAGATGAGCTCAAAACCCAGTCTGGACTGCAGTGACTGTGAGTACAACAGTGGAGCAAACACATTTGTCTCTCATTAGCAGGATCCAATTTAGTGGAAATAGTTCAAAAAGCTCTGCAGGGTCAGTGAATATAGAAAAAATCTACACCCCCCTGTTCAAATGCCAGGTTTTGTGATGGAAAAATACTAACAAAATTAATTATTTCAGATTGGTTTTTCCCTTTACAACTCATATGTCGTTTTAAAAATTTTTTACCGAGGGGACGTAAAATAAAGAACTGCGGAATTGTGCAAAGTCTTAAAACAGAGGATATGGCTGTGTTGAGTTAACCAATCACATTCAAACCCAACTCACTTATCAGCATTATAGTGCCTCTGATTAACCCCACATGAGTTTCACTGAGTGCAACAGGCTATTTGTGGCTTTTTGGTTTGCGTTCTAACGGAGGCATGGAGGTTTTGTGCTAACACTGACTGCTATTTCAGACTGTTCATAATTCCTTTCACCATGCCTAAGGCCCGTGATGTTCTTTTGTGAAGAGCAGTGTGGTGTTTGCATCAAATATATCTTTTCGAATTACGGCCAATAATTTGAACTTTGGTTTTATTGGACCATAAAAAAATATCCCACATGCATGCAGGAAAATGTGTTATGCAATTTCCAATTAAGTTGTACAGTTTAAGGGTCACATTAATTGTGGAAATTGTATTAAGTGGAAAAAATGACCTCTGAATGGTAAACAGACGTCGGCTGTCATGTACGGTCGTTACCTTTGAGGATCAATGATCAGCTATTCACTTTGCAAAATATGAAACGCTGCAGCTGAACTGTGCGCATTTCAAATCCTACTGATTCATGTTTTAGAATACACAAAAATATAGCGCACGCAGATAGAAAAATATATACATCTGTTTTATTTTTCGGTCACTGGCCACCTGCTCGATTCATAAACTACTCAATCGGTGCAGAATAAAACATAAAGGCTTTTATTAGACACCCTCACATCACATTTTAAAGCGGAACAATTGAACTTCCGGTTTTAGTTTTGAAAGCAGTTCCGGCGAATAACGTATTGCCATAACTATTATGTATTAGAATGTAAAGAAAACCCAGCTGTCCTGTGGTAAACCTCTAGTAAAAATACGTAGTTCATGTTTTCATAATTTGCACTGAATTTCTTCATAAAAAAACAATACAATCCATTCTAAAGAATGGGTTTGTTTGAGTTGTGGTGGTAGAAATTCCACATGTGGAATTTCCTCACTTAACAAGGCTCCTCTCATCACAAATACAGAGTGCAAACCGGCCCCCCGATTAGAAGTAGCGGTCACGCTCGGCACCGTCTTTAGCCAGTAATGTCATTGAACTGTCGTGTGGAGACTTGATGGATGGCTGCTGCTGGTGTTGCTCTGCGGTGCTCTCAATGCTCTCTCAGCTCTTTGAATTCGTGACAAGATTCCCGAAAAAGCGAAACAAATGTGCACAGACAAAATGCCACAAAGGTATACAGTGAGAATGGTGGATACACAGGTTAATTTTACTTTCTGATATCTAGTGGAAGAGCGTTTTATTGTTGTGCAGCACAGTGGTTGGAAAGCACGCTATTAGACCACCACCACAAATTTGTTCGTCAGTTATCTTGACATTCTTTAATGTGGACTCTTTAAATATCACTGCGGCAGCTCACTGATCATCCCTGAGAAGTTGCACGTAAATAAAGTATAAAACGCAACCTCTAAAACTAAGTTGTTTGTTCAGAAATGAAATAATTCTAATTTGACATTATAATGAATTCATAATAATGGTGGTTCTTTTTTTTTTTTTTGTAAAGTGGGACATTGAAAAATTCACGGATGCCAGCAATACTTAACATCTTCTTCTACTTCTTAAGTCGATTACCGGTATTTCATCTCCCATCCCCCCCAACCACCAATCTTGTCTAGAATGCGTACTTCCAATTGGGTCTCTTTGGGATTCCTGAGTAGAAATTTGTCGTTGTATGAGCCCAGAAATTCAGCTAATAGGCTGCTTCAAACAAAAATGACTGATTTTGAGTTGAATTTCAGTCATGGGACTTTGAGTGGGAGATCTTTTGGTTCATTCTTTTATTTTAGTCCACTCAATTTCGTGCCTATCAGTGAAACCACTGTGAGGCTATTTATTTATTTTTCACTCTCTCTAGTTTAACCTCCTAGAGGCCGTGTAATAAATTTGTTAAGCACTGTATGTGCTTATTTGCCGTATTTATTCATATTTAATTGTAGGAAAAATGTGCATTTATGGTTTAGGGCTCATGCTGGAAATAATCCAGATATCTACCCGATTTTTTTTTTTTTTTTTTACTTCTCCCTCTCAGTATGAGTCTTAGGTGAATAATTAAATGTGTGGAAGCAACCCCCCACCCGCTACCTTTCTTGCATTTCTGCCTCATGAAGCCAGCAGCTGCCCTTCACTCAAGACATAAACCCCACTGGCTTCAACTGGCCTCCTGCTTCAAGCACACGAAGCAGTTGCATTTGTCGACCTGCTTTATGCAATTAGGGTGGCTGACTCACAGTTTGTTTACTCTGCAAGAATTGAAAACAGACACTGGTGATATAATATTCATAGACTTGACTGTTTGTTCTTTTAAGGCGCACAAGCACAATCTAAAGATGCACTGATTCGCATTGTCAAGGAGACGAGTAAGACCTGCACTGCGTTATACCAATATTTAAAAATGATGGCATGAATATAAATATAACTGCAGATACTAAAACAAAAACTTCCTGGTGTCTATGGTGCAATTGATTTTAGTTCCAGTTGGCTGACGTGTTGTGTGAATGTCAAAACGATTCACTCGGAGCCTGACGCTCTTCTCAGGTGTTCCTTATTCCTCTTTATTTATTTTTTTAATACAACCAAGTGAATTTCATTGTGCATTTTCTCTTAAATTAATTTTCATTGCTGGAATAATGAAAACTAAATATCATCCCATCGTCATGTTTTCTACTTATGTTTAAAATGTGTCATTTTTGGCAGCGGATTGTTCAGGTCCCATCTACCGTAGCCGAGGGTTGTCACGGCGACCGGCCGATATCCCGCCCATTGATCCGACCGTCCTCGTCGACCTGCAGAGGCACACTCAGGAGGTGGCACAGAGTGTGGAGATGATGATGCGCAGCCTCAACGGAACCATCCAGAATGTAAGGCTTGACCGTTCGTAACGAAGCGAACGCGTCGTCCATTTCCTTCACTGTGATTGGTTGTACTCAATGATCCTCCTCCTCTTTGCACCTCTGACCAGATGACGGCTCTGAGCGTGGGCTACATTCAAACTTACAGAGACTCAGTGGACAGCCTGGGAGAGTCTGTGGACATGAGTATCAAGGTGATCAGCCATAATCTGACTCGATTGACATCACCACAGCACAAATATGTTATAACTTTCACTACGGCCGAACTATTCATCATTTTTAGATCAAAATCACAATTCCAGGCAATGTGATTGCCAAATCTTCATTTTGGCAACGATGGATCTCAATCTTTCGCTGAAATCATTCAGCTCTAAATATCACCGTCGTTCCTCATGCGTTTTCGACTAGCTAAAATACAACATGTCATCGTGTTCGAGTAACGCACGCTTCCTATCCGCTGCAGGGCATGTACACGCTGATGGCACGATGCGAGGAGTTAGACCGCTCCATGCAGCCCATCAACATCCTGGCGGCGCAGATCCGAGACATCAAGCGGACCCTGGATGCGCTGGAGGCTATCTGCAAGTAACTCCAGACACCGTTTGTGCCTCCCAAATGCTCCGGCACCAAGCACACCCCAAGAGGTCCTCTGCAAGTAATCCCAACTTTCTGCACTCTTTCCTACTGGGCTCATCTTTTCGCAGTAGCAAGCATGCTGGATAATTTGGCCCTTGTTCGTTATTTAACGATCGTGTGTGTATTGTACTCGATTCGTTCGATTGCTCTGTTGCGAGACTGTTGAAGATGCGGGTGTCGACCTCTATTTTGAGGTGGAAACAGATCCGTCTGGTCAGCTTTGTTCAGGTTGCACTAACCTCTCCTGTGCACATGGGGACGATGCTTCACCTTTTTGCTCTAAGGACAGTACCTTTTGGTGGGGGTTATTTGGCGTGACTCAAACAGTCTATTTTTAACAAAATGCAATAAAGGCACACACATCCTTCACGGCTGGCCAAACAGGGGAAGGTGAGCATCATGGAGAGCTGCTTGTATTTATTTTTTATTTATTTGGTTACGTTGCAAACCTGTGATTACAGTAATTTTCCTTGTCACTCAGAAATGCCAAAGCGCCATTTTGATGAGTTTGACCATGTTTCTTGATTGCTACCTGCAGGACAAATTAAAGCTCGTGATTGATGTTTTACTGCACACTGTTTTTTGTTTTTTTTTCCTTAAATTGGCAACCTTCATATCACAGTTGCCTGCCTGGACAATGCATGTTCATATTTTGTCAGCCAAGTGCAATGTCGCAATTCCAGATCCGGAGTTAATGCCGTTACAACTGTCCCTATTTTGTAATGTTTAGTTATCTTCAAAATTGACCATGATACAAAGCCACTGGAGTGTCCACCCTATGAACCTCTAAAGCAAATCGATTCACATGGAGAAACGTTGAAAACAAAATGAGACTTTTGGACTAAACTGCTAATAAAACTCAAAAAAAAAAAAAAGTGAATGGCTGCTGTTTTCCAGTTGGTTGCGAGGTCACCTACTTCATCCTTTTTTCTGTCACGAAGCATCTAAATTTCATTCAATAAATTCAGTATGGTCATTTACTCGAATCTGACATGATGTTTGCATTCCGCTCAAGTATTTAGTAGGATTTTGAACAAAATCTAACACACTGTCATTGGCCAGAAACTGACATTTTATATTGCTTTTGCTATATTATATAATATTTTGCTACTTGTATTCATTTATCTTTTGAAAGCAGCATATCCAAACCTTAATTGCTTATTGAGTGTAGAAAATGCAGTCAAAAGAGCCGGAGGTTATACAAATGTTAATTTGGCCAAAGGAATAATATAGAATTTTATGCTAAGCTGCAGAACAAAAAAATGTAACTTTGGTTGTCATGGAAAATGCATCTGACAGTGGAGAATGGCAAAAAAAATGTGGGAAGTGCGCTCACATCACACTTTTGTGGTTTGTAATGAACTTGGAGGCCATTTTGTTTTAGGTTTAATATTAATATTCTTTTAGAGTTGTATGGAAAGTTTCTCAAAGTATTTCCTGTGGCGTTATTAAAAATTTTCTGATAGCATCATTTTCATGAACGCCAAATCTATAAATGGCGCTCGCATCAGTGTGAGCTGTATTTGAATTTTTTTTAAACACTTCTCAATAAGCAAGGGTCACCACCATAGCTCACTAAATCTGTTTGTTTCCCTACCTCTTTAAATCGCTTTTGCTAATTATTGAGAAATTATGACCTGTATCTTCGCAGAGGACTATCCTTAATAATAAAACCAACGAATACATTTAAACGCCAGTTAACTCATTCACTGCCAGCCCAGGTAAAATGAATGTACTTTTTGGCTTTGATACCCGTCAATGGCAGTGACTAAGTTTGGGGGAGAATGAAGTAAAATTCATATGCAAATAGATAAATCAACACAATGTTTTTAATACATTACACACAGTGAACTGTAATTCTTTAAGAAAATTTAAACATAATTATGAATTCTGATATCATGCAGATTAATGGTGTGTTGATGACGGGGGTGCGTGGACAGGTGCCAGGGGATGCTTCGCTTTCCATCTAACTATGGGAGGGGCACTGGTTTAAAACCAAACTTATTTAATTATACATCACTTTCCTCTCTTTACATTACATATTTATTTGTCATTGAATCTTTGGTGCTGCATTTTGTTCTTTAGTTGCGGTTTAGTTTGCTGTGACGTATTTTTGTGTGTAACATTGTCCTCTTCTATTAGGATAGAGTCTTTCTTGCTAGCTTGATGCTGCCCGATTTTGCCTTCACTTGTTTGTTTGTTTTTGGTGTCTGCACGAAACAACGACAAAGAAGTGGGTGAAAGCTAATTACAAAAAATGTAAAGGTTTTTTGAGCAAGTGTGTTACAAATGTGTATATGAAGCGGGTTATTAATCAGTAAGCTTCACCAAAAGTAACTCTTAGTTAAATAATTAGAAATAGTTTGGTGACTCCTAGAATATAACACTGAATGTAGAAAATCCACGATTGCTACTGCCTGTTCTTTCATTAACTGAATACACCGTGTCATCCATCCGATAAATTGTGAAATATCACATAATATTAATGTGACATCGCGACATGAATAACGTTTTTTCTTAAATGACAAAAAGGCGTATTTTTGGCAGACTTAACGCCCCACATTTAAGAGACGATAAAGGCATAAAAAATCAAAGAATAAAGTTATCATTCTGGAATTCAGTACATATAATATGACTTTCTTCCCTCGTTAACCCTGGAAAGCGTTTTTGAAAAGAGGGAATTTTACGCTCTTTAACTCTCAACAAAAAGAGTCGCTTAAGAAGGAAGTTCCACCAGTCTTTCTCACAACCGTATTGAGTCATGTGTTCTGTTAAATGTGACAACACCGGCTTTGGCGTTGCACAAACCTGATTGATTGTGTGACTTTCCAGTCTTGGGGTAAGGTTAGTGCAGAGCTGACCTGAGGAATAAGCAGATTCCACCACTAGGGGGCCCCCATGAGCTTAGTGTATTATTTGTATCTTGAGATTGTTATTGAGGAACAGCAGCAAGTTACATTTTTTAATTAAGGTAGCTGTTTTTTTTTTTAACTAAAGAATTTGCACTTGAACGTGAATTTGATAAAGACCTATTTATTTGTTTTATTTTAAAGCATTTTCCACCCCACCTTGTTTTAGGTACCTGAGTTCATTGCCATACAGGAGTTTGCCTGCCAATTTATTTTTCTAATCCGTCTGTGTTTGCTATTTTAGCATCTTAGCATCTCTTGAAATATCAAAAATAATCCAGATGATGTTTATTTTTGTTGCTTGAATTAATTAAAGACTTAACTCCAGGGTGCCCCATTCCAGGCAGTTTTGGATGTCTCCCTCTTCCAACGCACCAAATGATCAGCAAGCTTTGCAGAAGTACAAACCTCTTTAATTAATTTGGTTGGGTTTGGAATCGGTTACATTGGCAGTGGTAGGATAATGTCCTTTTTTTTGTTCAAGGTAGCTCATAAATCAACTTTCCACCAGTGCAACTGAAAAAGTGACACGTGTTAGGGTACCACTTTGTATTGGCACATTCTGAGAAAGTTGGATGCAGACATGCCTGATATGTCTGCAGTCTTGCATAAAGGCACTTCAGTTTAATCCTGTAACTGAAAGTTGCTTCAGTTCACACACAGGCAAGCAGTCACCAGCAACAACAAAACGGTGCAACGGTTTGAAGCCATCGGTGCCGAAGTGCTTCCACTCGGCTCCGTCGTGGAGACACCTTTTGTTATGGAATCTGTTGTAAAGGTCGCCGAAGTCCCTCCTAGCTCTCTGGAAATTTGCTCAAGCGTCCCGCCAACAGAGGTTCCGTCTTTGGGGGACTGCTGATCTGAGACATCCTGATCTGAGGTCTTGTACCACTGGCACTGGAAGTCTTTCTTCCACATCTCAGCTTGATCCGGTTCAACTGCCTTCGCGTCTGGCTCAGGCTCATCTGTGGCTTTGGCTGCCTCCGCCTGCTGGGAGAAAATGTTTAGTGGCGAGGCTTGAATTCATTACTTCAGGAAAATGTAAATTCAATGAAAATATTTGACGGTATAAGCCATCCATCCATTTTCTCTTCTCCTTATCCTCATTAATGTGACAGGTGAAAAAGAGGCTTGCTGGCCAATCGCAGGAAATATACAAACACTTGTTCACATTCATTCAGTATTTCGGCAATTTAGAATCTCATGCCTATTTTGGGAATGTGAAAGGAAGTTGAAGTATCCGTTCACGGAATTACATTCGCAAGTCCACACACACAAAGTCAATCGCCGTGTTTTGAACCCTAAACTGTGAAACAGACTTGCTAATCTCTTGTGCACCGTGCTAGACTAAATAGTCTTCCCCTTTACGTCGTGTGAATGTCGCTAGCTAGATTTTGACCATTTCTGGACTCAGAATGCCAAAAACAACAATGTGCTTCATTTAAGTATGTGCGCCTTCAGCTTTGACAAAAACTCACTGGGGACAGCGACAGAGCCATGCTGCAAATCGTTAAAACACATGAGTAATTGATGCTATACATTGATAGTGGAAAACTTAAATATACCAAAGATACCAAAACACAATATACTTTCAAACTCATCTTGAAATACCCTGGAAGGGTTTTCAGACGATTTGATTTGGAAAAAATGCACCAGAATTAAACAAAGACTCTCTGTAACAACCCAGGCTATACTTGGCTCCTCCCCACCTTACAAAGATGTTTCACTTCTATAATACTCCTTGACACTATTTAATAGGTTTGCACTAGTGAGCGTTTTTGGCATTCTTAGGTGTTACAGAAAATGCACGAAATGTGCGAATACGTTGGGTTTTTCATTAAATGGGCGGAGACGGAAAAACGTTGATCGGCGAGGATGCACTATATCAACTTGTCAAGTCATGCGATCTGATCTGTCAGCGAACATGACTTTGACACCTTCCTTATTTGATGTTGCACTTTTTAAACAGGTTTGTCCATTTCCACTAATGGCTTCCAGGCATCAGTAATAACCATCATCGTCATCTTCCATCAAATGATTTATTCTGTATGTGTAAGTGTAACACATCGCCGTTTCTGGCACCTTTTTCATCACATCAGCTGGCGGTGGAAGGTGGAGGTAGGCGGCGCTGTCTGGATTCTGACGGACACATCTGCCTTTTCCCTCACAAAGGGAGGCTGAGCAGAGCCCGGTTGCCGTGGTTACGTTAATGGCGTAAGGTCCCAAGACCTTGCGGACAAACTCTGCCAGGTCTTGACATTCTCTCTGCAGATGGACAGACAGACACATTGAAATTGATTTTGGATTATTTTATTCCAGATATGTTCATTTTAATTCATGGGTACGTGCTCCTTCTAAGCATTTTAGCGGTTCTTCAAAATGCCATCATGGCATTTGTTCTTACCTCTGTCCTGATCTCATTTCTCTGCCAGATGACCACTCCGGCTGTTCCCATGGCAGCGCTCTCGCCAATGCTGCTGACCAGGTCTGCCTGGAAGAGGACAGCAAGGTGCGAAGACACTGAAAATGTTTGTCATCTTGAATTGCCCAGCAACATTTTTTCCACTGAGACGCTCTTTCTGAAATGCTACAAGATGCCACAAGATGGCTACAAAGCCTTGTCTAATGCAAAAGTAGTGCTTTGGTACCGTCTTGTGGTCTTTTGTTCCCAGCAGTGACTCATAAAAAAGTAGTGCTTTGCTGCCATCTTTTGACATCTCTTGGCAATGCTGAACACTTTTTTGGTTGGCCAGGGGTGGATTTTCACGATTTGCGGTTGGGCTTCTCGTTGACCTCGCTTTTTTTTTTTTTTGTGTGAACTTCTAATGTTAACATTTAACCTTTGCTTTCATCCAAATCACTCGTACACCACACCTGAGACAGGAAAGTGTTGGTGGAGGCGTACACACTGTTGACCAGTGGAAACACGGGAAGATCGAACGACACTCCAGCCAGAGAAGAAACTCGCAGCGCCTCCTGGATTTGACTGGACAAATAAAGCTTCCCTCCAGAAGTTCCACCCTGTGTGAAATACGGTCAGGTTGAAACATTTTTACAGCACGACATGAAAAAGTCTTGGTTAGACATAGCAACAGAATGACTTTCATCTGGTCCTTCCATCGTTCTGTCACATCAGCATTGTGCCCTTATTTCACCAAATATTTGGCAAGTTTGGGCTCAAACGGAATTCCTGATTTTGGACCCATCCACAACAAGACATAAATACGCAGCATATCATGTATCAACTTGACAATAGCGAAGTCCAATATCATTTGCTGTGTAAAAAATATCTTGGACTAAATAATCTGTCACAAAGATGTGGCCCTCCATACCGTTTTAGGTGGCTCGTGAAAACGTACCAAGCCAAGTTTTCCTAGACTTCTGTTTGAAACTAGCCATAAAATTCTAATAACCAAATGCAGCAGGAATTATTTGACATGGCAGGGATATGATTAGCATATTTTTTTAGACAGTTAGTCAGATATTTTTTTTTTATACTTCAGCCAGTCTTTCAAATTATACTCAGCTGCGACTTCTATATAATAAAATCACAACCCCAAATTCCCGCTCCTTAATCGTGTTGCCATTCTGTGCATTACTGCTCCTTTCTTTCCTCCGGCAGTTATGCATCAAAAGTATTTGCCAACCACCAAGACAGTAGAAGAAGAAATAGAAGAAGTTGTAGTAGTCATGCCTTTGGCCACCGTCTCCACAGAATGCTTAAGAAGGCGACGGTAACGCTGAGCTCTTTCTTAAACAGGAAAGATTTAAGCTGTTGATGAAACATAAGCAAGGCTGTTGAGCATTTTGTTCCTTTTTTTCTTAACTCTGACCTTTAAAAAAATTACTAAAATTTTCTGAACTTTTGCATGTAAGAAACATGTCAAGAAGGAAAATCAACTCAAAAATAAGATCAACTCAAAACGCTTCGCCCACCTGTAGCTTCTCCAGGGTGAGAAGTGGGTAAAGGGCAGAGCAGCGCTTCCACAGCCACAGAAGCTCGTCATTGAGGGCCTTTTCGTCAGGGGGGCACTGGCCGCTGTAATTGGCTAATGCGGTTTGAGCCGAATCGCCGTTGTAGCAGCTCGGGTAAGGGGAGACGCCCCATAATGCTTTGGGTCGCAGCCGTCTGATCTCCCTCAGGGTTTCCATCATTACCGACTGAGCTGCTGCTTCAAAGTCCACCTGGCACAAGAGCATAGAAAGAGGTCATATTTCGTCGTGACAGTAAAGAAAAACTATTACGTTTTTGACTTTGTTCAATTGTTGCATCGTATTTTCTTGTTAATTTAATGGCGCTGCAACTGAAACGGAAAAGTTTCCCATCCCTGCTTTACAATTTTCCCACGTTTTAATGAATTGTTTTCTTGCCTTGAGCACGATGCATCTTAGTGTTCCAAAGGAGGGCATGAATAATCACTTATCTGACAGCAGTACATGTTTCTATTGTGCGATGATACATCAAAGTTGCATCTGGACTCAGCGGGAGGTCCACAAGAATCTGTCACTCACTTTCTTTTATGTTTCAGACGATTAACCTTGCTAAAAAACTAAACTTTTGTATTGGCTGGGTTTTTGATGCGTTTAAGTTTGGTTTTAGTTTCTATCCTTGCAATGGTAGAGCCACTAAATCGCTTACATTCGTACAGTATACAAGCGAAATATCCTAAATTTATGGATGTGCGTGCTTGAGAACTTGCTTCAAAATTTTGCATTTCACCAAATCTTTTATTGGAGTCAACTGGCAGGAACAGCTTCATATTTGCAGTACTAGAAATAATAACTGGTGAGCCTATTAAAAAAAGAAAATAAAAATAAAAGTTTTCATTCTTTACATTAACATATTTTTATTGTTTAATTAATGAAGAAGAACGGATCCACAAAATTAGAAAGTTGCTCTTGCAAGCGTAGTCATTGATTTGCATTCAAAGCGAAAAAAAACCATTCCCGCCTTGGCTATAGGGTAGACCAAATAAAACATTTTTGTTTGAACTTTTGAAAATCCCTTCTGTTCCAATGACCTCACGTTGAATTCTTCAGCGCCAAGTGGAGATCATCAGATAACGGGATCAGTTTGGATTACTCTGTGAGGTGCCAGCAGCACAGAAAGAAGACTTTTCTCTAAATAACCACAGTGGGCGGACTTTATGTACATATATGTCTATAGACATATATAAACGGGAATTCAATCAACGAATACACTTTTAGAAGTTGGCAACTTGGCAAACAAGGGATGAAAAGCGAGCCCTTCCTAGCTTTATTTAAGACCTACGAGTTCTGAGGTACTTCAGAAGCATATTACTGCACTTATTATACCTAAAAGTGTGTGGACATTGATACAATTTGAACTGTGGGTGGTTGCTTTTGAAATGTTTTTAAAATAATTTTAAGTTTTTCGACACATTACTTATCGTGATGTTTTTTTTTTTTTTATCTTGCACACTTGAAATACAAAAAGAAAAAAAAATAACACTAAAGCTAATAATATTGAAACTAAAATGAAGCATTTTTTGTACAAAAATAGACCTAATTAAAACTTACAAATTCGGTCTGAAAACTAATACAAACAAACCAAATTTCAAATACAAATAATGAAAATTCCCAAACTTTTACAACCATGCTTGATCTCAAAACTCTCATGTGCTACACTTTCTCCCTTCTTACCCGTGACCATTTCTCCACCTCCTCCGGTGTCCAGTTAGGGAAGAAAGCTTTCAGCAAGTTCCTCGATGCCTCCTGATACACGGCCTTCTTCTCTCGATTCCTCAACCACTGCGGTAGCCACTCAGCCCAGCGCAGCACCCCCAGCCCGAGGTACCTGGGCGTAGGCAAAGCTGCATCTAAGTCCATCTGAGTTTTCTGAAGATGTCTATCCAGTCGCGTGTGCTGCGGTAGACCCCCGTTGACCCTCGTGTCCTTGTCTATAAAATACGGGTAGCTTCCCAGCGTGTCCTCGTAGAAAACCGCCACACGGCCCTCGCGTTCCATCCCAAAAGAACCAGGATCTGGCCTCAGGGTGCAGGAGGAATCTGGGATGCCCCAGAAAATGATAAAAGGCTGTCCGGACAGGAGAGGCGGGCGAGCTGGCTGTGGCGGACCAGCTGTAGTGAGACCAGTAAGCAGTAAGACAAGGAGGGTCTGCGGAACTGTCGTCTGTCCTCGAAGGCCAGCTGAAGAGCAAGAAATTACTGATGCCTTAGTCCTGTGTTTTAATGGCGGCCATTTTGGCTTGAGACTGAGTGGTGGGTTGTTCCATGCCATTGGAGCTGCTCACTGTCAGTCTCTCACTCCTTTAGGCTCCAGCAGCCAACCATGTTTCTGAAAAACAGTCATCAGAAAAAAAAAATGTTTTTAAAATAAGTCTGGTCAAGATATTGAGGATTGTTAACCCTTGTGTCCTCCTCCAAAAACATAATGGCAGAAATGTACACGCACAAAAAAAAAAATAGCATTTCATAATGGTTAGTAAATGTCAAATCTAACAAATTTAGTTTAGCAAGTTAGTACTTTAACACTTCAACAGACGTGGAACACCTTTTGAATGTTAAATTGGTGATTTTTAGAAAAATATTAATTTCTTCAAGGTACAGTGTGTAAAATGCACTTGCCACCTAGTGGTGAACTACTGGATTGCAACGTCCTAAATTCCAAACTCGTTCATTACGGTGCAGCCCACCGCCACTTTCTCGAGCAGAGGTGCCACCAAAATGTTCTCGCAAATGACTTCTAGTATTTCCTCAAGTGGCAACTTTTGAAGCAACTTTTTGATTTTAGTAAGAACGGCCGCTAAAAAATGGATACCAACCCTTACCGATTTTTTCACTCTTGTTAAAAGTTGTGTTTTTAACATTGCTACAAAAAATGTTGGCCCAAATTCACTGGTAATACATCAAGGAATATTCAGAATTTTGGTGTGTCACCTGCAATCTGTGACATCAGGTGCATAAGAAGAATAAGCAGAACTTTGTTACATTTGGATGGACTCTGATTGGTTGTAAGGTGTGGATTATTAGCAGATGATTTGCCCCAGTGAAATCCATTACATTGGTGACATTATCCCTTAAAATCACACCGACAAAAATGACTTCAGACACGCAACCTGCTTTTTGCCAATAATGGAGTCTGCTTCTCTTCCACTTGCATGATTTGGGATTCGAGGTGTTTTTGTGCTTCCTCTGTGGGCTAATGTGGATGAATATGTACAAAAAAGTATTACCATCTTGCATTTTCACGAGTTCTGGTTAAGAACAGGGACTGACTGCATAGGATTTATTGATACCAAAGGATTTTGTTGGATAGACAGAATTTATTTTCTACTTCTTCCATACCTTACCATCACGTTTCTATCTCGTATTACATTTGCCTTTTTTAAGTTTAATATTGTATACAAGAATTCATGATGAGTTCACATAATTTTCACATTTGCACGCCTTTTGATGTCTTAATCTTACTTGTATTTTAAGAATCGGTATATTAAGAAAAAAACATGTGCAAAGGAAGTATTTGTTTAGTATAATGCTGACACTAGAAGAAATCAAATCTGTAATTCTTTTCAGGTCAAAGCTATTTTGTGGTAGAATGCTGTCCGTCGCCGACAACGACAATTTGCCTTTAAACTGTACTACAAACAACCCATATTCCAAGTTCAACAGCCTTTTTTTCAGTTGCAAACGTATTCATGGGCAATGTAAGTGACTGAACAAGTCAGTAAAAAAAGACAAGAGACGCATCTTTTATCCAGGCCTGGGAGGTTTGATGAAACAATGTTGATGAAAACAAATGACTGGGAGCAGCACAGAGCAAGTCAAGACAAGACAAGATACAATTTTTGTGCTCTATGTGAGTTTGAGTTCATCTCTCCTGTGACACCAAGCTACGGAAATACTGATAAATCACACCCAAAAGACCACCTGAAAGTGTTCAGTACTTTTTCTGCTGGAATACCTTCAAAGGTTGCTCCGTCCTTCCTGTGTGAAGTTTGCATGTTTTAACCATGTTCTTTGAGTACTCAGGCTTCTGCCCACATTCTAAAAATATGCATGTTAATTTCAACAAAGACTTGAAATGGTCCTTAGTTGAGAATGTCATTGACAGGGCTTGTCCATGGTATAAGCGATTGGTAATTAGAAAATGAAAGGGTGGATAGATTATTAAAGTGCTTCATTCTGCATTGTGTGAATCAAACATTCACAAACATGACTTAATTTAAAGCCCACAGGCTGCAACCCTTTATTTAAAAAAAACCAAAAAACTTTGGGGGGGTAGTATGGTTATTGACTGGTTAGCACCTCCGGCTCATAGTGCAGAGGTCGTGGGTTTGATTCCGGCTCTGGCCTTCCTGTGTGGAGTTTGCATGTTTACTCCGTTTTTTTTGTTTTTTTTGTCAATCATTTTACATACTTCCAATGAGTTGACCAACCCGCAGGCGCAGGCGATTCCGTGTAGCGCCGTGGCATAGTCAAATAGCTTCATATTATTCTGCAACTTGTTGTACACGAAGCCCGCTGAGAGGGCCTCCTTTAAAAAAACACACATTCTGTCATTTGTTTATTTGTCAGTCAATCATGTCATTATGGCATCCTCGGACCAATCACACACCCGTACAATATCGTTTGACAATTTGCAGCCAATCCCGGAAGTAATGTAAAAGCGCTCCGGACGTCACGTGACTAATCCCCGCGTGTATTTGTTTACGCAGCCAAAAAGACGTTACGGTAGCGGCGACAGTTTATCAGCCAATATTATGTCCAAGTGAGCTCACATCTCAATTTCATTAAAAAGGACCAGATGAGTGGACAGGTTGGAATATCGCACAGCCACCAGGAATACTTTTTCAACTATTTCGACGGCAGATGCAACAGGTGAGTCCTTGCGATCGTACAACGACTCGGAAGGTTACAGAGTTTAGGTTACGGGCAGTGTGGACTTAGAATTGCATGGATTTATTCTTTGAGGACAGTATATTAGAACGAGCAGCGGTTGAGCGGGGAGCAGCGAAGGCGGGTTGCTGTGGCGGCGGGAGGCGGGCGACTTGCGAGGCACACCCGCGCACATGTTCGCCCGCGACCTCAGTCTTGGTGGCTTCTCCAGGTTCGGTAGGCCCTCCGAGAGGAGGCCGGCTGCGCTGGCTGGTGTCAGTACTAGATAAAAAAGGTCTTGTTTGTATTTGGCGCAGGGCATTGTGGGATGCATGCTGTTCTATCATGTTTTGCACGTTGTTGTACTTTATTATTATATCCGCAATAATAATGCATTTTTTGTCATACATCTGGTTAGGATGTACCTGGTCCTATGTACCCCGCCCCCAAGTAGCACCTATGAAAAATCACGTCCCGCATCTAAGTTGCCCATCCCTGATTTAAAGAGTATTTACTGTACTTGATCATTAACCACAGTGACTAACAGAACATCTGAATAATCTCTCCGATCACATCCTTGCTAATGCTAAGAGGGTTAAAAGGTCACAGAATGCATAGTATACTCTAAGTAAAGGCTTTTTAATCCTTGGTCATAGGGGGCAGACATAAGAGACATCCAGACTATGTATTTATATTAATAATCTGGTACTTTACGATAGCTTTGTTCACTCGCAAAAAAGATCAAATTAATTACATTACTTTTTGTACCTGTCTCAAAAAGTGGATAAAGGACAGGAAGTGTTGACTGCAACACAATAGTGTTCCTGTCATTAAGTAAATAACTCAAAAAAGCATTGTTCAAAATTGTACAAATAAGAACATAAATTTTATAATGTCAATTTCTTTCAAGTGATCTTTCACTTTGAGATTGAGTCTTCAAAAACTGCTGTCATCCAGAATATGTGCAGTCCCTCACGCTATTTCAGAGGTGAAAGGCCAGCGTGATGGCTGCTTAATCTGTTGAGACAAAGCTGCTGGTCAGTGTTTACGAGTCTGTCTGGACTGAGGCTCATCCTGAGCCCACCTCTCCTGTTGACCTGAAATTAATGCAGACACTCATCTACATACTGGGAATTGAAAACCTTAACAGTACTTGGTTTGCTGGTTGTTTTTTTTTTTTTAGACTTTGCAAATTACTAATTTGAAACATATTTTGTGTGGTTAGGTTACAGTGTCAGTGGCACTGCCTCATCGATGCGCACTTTATGACCCAGTCAGGAAGTAATATCATCGCCATAATTGTCACCTATCCAACTGCCGAAAACGTGACCAGGCAGGTGTGATACAGCAGTTCTGTCTTTTATGGGTTTCACTAGCTACTTGTGATGTCCATCCATCCATTTTTCTCATTAAGGTTGCAGGTGAGCTCAAGCCTATTTCATCTGATTTTAGGTGAGGGTGCACTGCTAGCAAATGCCGAATGATGCACCGGCAAAATTTGCAGATTTGCCCACCTCTTAATGTTGCGCTGTTAATGTAAGCCTTACCTTTTAATTGAAATGGACTAACAAAGGTTTCTAAAAAGTTTCTGGTCATACTGGGGTCATTTGCCATTGTAAACATAAACCAAGCAGGCAGGCAATTTTGTACAGTCATTCATGTGTAAAAATGAAAGACCTAACCTAAGCTGAGTGCAAATGGAACAGACAGGCAAAGGATGTTACACCACCTGTGACTCACTGTCATTGAAGTCTGATCCCTTGTATTTTTGGGGAGCGGAATCTCCCTGCGTAAAGTGAAAAAATGCGATGTGTGTCCTCCGATTGGCTGGCAACCAGTCCAGGGTGTACCCCGCCTACTGCCCGAAAACAACTGCGATTGGTTCCAGCATGCTCGCAACCCTAGTGAGGAGA
This sequence comes from Idiotropiscis lumnitzeri, assembly GCF_059441095.1. NCBI lineage: Eukaryota > Metazoa > Chordata > Actinopteri > Syngnathiformes > Syngnathidae > Idiotropiscis > Idiotropiscis lumnitzeri. Next base: position 17,070,160 of record NC_142393.1, read on the forward strand.
AGCGGCTCAGATAATGGATGGATATTATTATGTAAACCCATGAAGACGCACTGCCACCGGAAGTAATCATGGCTTAACTTTCACTTTGCACATTAATATCAACAAGGATATTAGATAAAATACAACACTGGATTCTAGTAAAGGTAAGATGTTTAAAGACAAACTTTACCAAACATTTTTTGCCAATGTTTTGTCGTGCTGAGTGAGCCGTGCTTGTCGGGTGGCTGAGCGCGCCCCTCTCACAGCTTCTGAACATCGCTGTTTACTGTTTATCAGTTTATTCGGCTCGACTCTGACTAACTGAACGGCAGATTTGAATGAGGTTACGACTTTCCGAACAGAACTGAAAAGACGGGCGAGATACAACAAGAGAAAATGATGAGCCAATCAGCTCAAGGCATAAATCCACTCATGCTCTCATTGGTTGATCTTGCGCTGGGAACCAATCACACGCCTTGTATGAGTGACCGTGGGTATGTATGTACCAAGCCATCTTTTTGGTTGGAAAAAAAATATATAGTGAGTAGAAGTCTAAATTGGAAACACTGTCTGTGAATTTGTAAACTAGGTTTTCTTTTCATTAGTGGAAGAATTTCATGCCAGCGATGAAAGCTAAATATTGAATTCAATCAAATTGAATTTGGTTAGGTAAAGTTCCTTTCTGTCAGACAGGTCACAAACATGTCTGAAACCTTCAAAAACTAATTTTCATGCCCACAAAGAATGTTTGGGAGCCCCTGCTCTTCTCAGTACTTTAATTACTAGGGCATATTAATTGGATGTATCATGTTGCTCATATGCCTCTACCACACACGCTCTAACTGTTATAATTGTGTAATACACCGAACACCACCATCATGTATCGCATCTCGCCAGCCAAACTGCGGTTAGCACAACCCACTAACCGTAACGTTTGACTCGAATGCCTGGACTTTACAGCCTCTTTAGCTTTGACATGTTCATTCTGCTCATTCATCTCCATGGCGACCAATGATTAAGCCATATATAGCTCAGTGTCATCTCACCTCTCAAATCATGTATGTGTAATTTTGCTTCCTGTGGTAACGGCCCTTGTTGTGGGTGGAGTTAATCCTTGCAAGCTGAATTGTGGCTTTATGAGGTACGCTGAGGTCTTACATGATTTACAGACGTATTGGGTGGTGTTATCCATGACTGCTGGCCATCTAATTGCACTTTTTAATCACGAAACACACATCTGTCATGAATCCTTGATGCTTATTATCTTGCGTGACAAGATGCTTGATGTTGTTTCACGTCTTCATTCTGGGACTTCAAAGTCATAGTTGAACTGAAGCAAATTGTACAACCTTGGCTCTTGGACATTTTTTCACACGTTGTATGGTTAACATTTTGTGCCTAATCAACTACATTTGCAGAGTATCACCTTAAAAAAATCATCAAGAGGTTGTAAAACTTACCAAAGCCAAGGTTGGGTTCTCCTCACAGTCTGAACATTCTTTCAGGGTGTCTTCACCCGAATTTCAAGCATTTTCCTCTTTAGAAAAATCCAAGTACTTTGCTGGATTAGTGAAGACATGGAAAAAGACACGGCGGAAGCAGCCTAACACCCGGAAGCGAGAGTTTCAGGAAGGCAGGGGGATGAAGAGTCAGGAATAGCCAAGTGCAAATTGACATAAAGAACAAAAGAAGTAATGAAGATGGAGAAATCCACAGAAGGCGTGATAAAGTACACGGAAAGATGTGTGGGTAGGAATGAATGTGTGTGGGTGTGTGTGTGCCAGGCTAAGCTTCCTTCCTACGAGATGCTAAACGAGTTCAGCAATAACCACACTGGTTCACATGACCATCGACACCGGCCGTAATCCCATAATCCTCTGCTCCACTGCTGCTACCCTTGTCCAAACAAACACTTGACATGTTGGATTATCTCACGTGATTTCCTCTCTCCCTGCATATACTCACTTCCTCTTTGACTTTGTTCTTCTATTTCGCCTTTTCACTGTCCACTGTCTGATTTTTCACTGCTCTGGGTTTAGGACAATTCTATCTTCCCAAATGTGTGAGAACAGTTTGGGGAAGGACCTTTTTTTTTTTACCCCAGTGGACAAAGTTCATAAATATATCCATGGATGCATTTTGTCGTGGAAATTCTCTGAACTCAAAACCGTCACCCTCTCTCAACCCAAAATAGACTCTTGGTCCTATTTTTCCTTTTTGTCATATTTTTTCTGGTGCACTCTGGTCATGATTGAACTGCTCTGCTTTTGTCTCTATATATGAAAGCGTACCTCTGCCACAACAGGAAAAAAATATAATGTAAACGTTTTAACATGATGAATTTCACATTTTACAGCATAAGTTTCAAGTTGTAATGTGATAATGTCATATTGTATTAGTTATTTTGTTGAATCATGAAATTTATTAAGTCAAATGTGAAATTTATATTTATAACGTGACACTCAATTTGTCAAGTAAAAATGCCTGATTAGATTACTTGGCACAATGGAAAAACTTCTTTACTCATGTAATAGTTTCCCTTTTTTTATATTACACAGTACTCATGCTGTTTCATGTTGTTGTTTAACAGCTCATTGGAATTGGATCAACTTTTTTCCTATCCAAAAATGTGATCCAGTAGCTTTGCTAACATTGGAAACAGAGTCGCAAAAAATGCTAAATTAGCTAACAATTGTTACAGAAAAACAATCATACTTGTGTTTTTTCCAGATACGATGAGACAACAGAAACTGTTGTTGTCAGGCACATTCTTGAACTCCATTTTTTTTTTTTTTAATATAAATAAGGATATAGATGAGGAATATCTTGTTTCGTCAAATCTGTTTATGCACCCTGGTTTCTGTTCCTCCATGTCACTGCTGTACTTTTTTTCTGCTTAGTAAGAGCTCTATTGTCCCCGTTCACTGCAGCTCCTTTAAATCTTCCGTCAAACTCAAGGAATGTACCGTGCTGGATGAAAACATCTCCATATTCCTTGTGCATATCGACTGCTCATGATTCTTATCAGTCTGACAGACTTTGAGATGTGCATTGCCTCTGTCATAGGTCAGCATCTTAGTTTATTCCTCCATGCTGCACAGTTGATCAAAGCACCACAGGAAGTTGGAGACAAAAGTACATGTAGCATGCTAATAATAGTCTATACTTTGGAATAATATATTTCAATAGACTTATTAACCAGCCTGCTACAATGTTCTCTTTTATTTCGGGAGAGTTGTGTTCAAGGAGATTTTGACTCTCGTTTTGTTTGTAGCCATGATCAATCTATGATAAATGTACATAAACGGAACTTTTTCGCAACACTTTGGCAATCGCGGGCGCTGCTATTTTAGTTAATACAGCAATAGCGTCACTTAGTTGAGCCAGTCATACCTGTCGTTTTTCCCGATCCACGGCCAGTAGCAAACCAGTGCAGATGCGAGGAAGAGAGACATGGCTTGCTCAAAAGTGAGGAAAGTCGATGCAGAAAACCGTTGTTTTAAAGATGAATGGACGTCGAAATTTATGTCAGCCGGTACAAAACCAGTGTGCCTCACATGCTCCAAAACCGTCACATTAATTAAAAGCGGCAACGTGAAGCGCCACTACGAAATTCAGTTATAATGCTTTGGTCGCACTGTTTGCACTGTATTTTATTCCGAGGATAACATTTTCTTGAATCTGAAATATACGCCTTATTTTTATGTGACTGGGAAATCTGTTGAAGAAAATAGCACTTTGGCTTGGTCCTTTTAATTGGAGGAAATTTTAACAGTGGACCGCTGTGACTTTTAATTGAATACCCCTCATATATAATGTACGTAAACACAAACTGTCTGAATTCTGTGTGTGGGCATATGTACTGTAATAGTAGAGGGCTTCCAATAATGCAAATGACTGCAATCAATGCACAAAAGTGGGTGCAGCCTTGACCACACATATATAAAACCTATATCAAGAGTTCACTCATGATTTCAATTGTGAACTGGTTGCATGAGAGCGCTCTCTAATGGCAGGGAGAGTGAAAAAAGGAACATGCAGAGCCACGGCTTCAAGTGAGCCGTTTTATAGTTTGGCTGATGCTGCGGCTCTGAGCTAAAAGATTTGCTGTGTGAAAGCACCTCTTTTGTCCTTTGCAAGTGTGACAGCATCCAACTGGAATGTGCCGCTTACTAAGGCAGCCCAGAGGCATGGCTGATTGTCATGCTGTCCATGTGATAGTATTTCAGACTGGTAAGTATTAAAAGCGGGAAGGGGAAACAAATAATTTAACATTGATTAGCTGCAAGCATACTATTCAAATTGAGTGCCCAAAAAAAAAATCCTGTTGCATCGGATTATGTTTCAGTGTGTCCTGCAATACATCCTCTAATTTAAAATGGATTAAAAAGGTAAGATCTGTCTGTGTATCTGTCGTTTGTGAATGAATGTAGTGGGGGCTTCTTCATAGCCGAGCAAGGGGACAAAAACACTGAACAGGATTTGAGCTGGTCCAGTAATCCTCAGGGCTCCTCAGGTAGCTTGCCCCCATGGCAGCTGTGTGTGTGTGAAATTGGGGGCTCTGTGGATTTCAGTAGAGGGGCATGTAGTGGACACAACCGGAAGGCAACTCCTCAGAAGCCAGAAATTCAAATGTGAGCAACCTTTTATAATAATCCTCTATCCCAGTTTGTAAAATCTGTCAATGAATTTGACATATGAGTTTTGAGCTCCAGGCCATCACAAAGGTTTTTTGTCTTGTGATACAAGCAAAAAAATTGAGATATGCGTTTCAGACCTCCACTGCTGGATAGCGGCAGCAGGCTTCACAACATCTGGCTATCATCAATTCACATTGATTTCCTCGCAGTGAAAGACACTACCAGTTGGTGGCAGTAAAGCGCCACTACGATGGTTTGTCTACTGCCAATAGACAGAAGAATAAAAGGAAGGAAGGAATATGTTTGGTACACTTTTATTTTGTATTCACATTTTCTGTTTTTGCAGGTTTCTGAGGAGGGCAAATGTTATTACTTTGTGTTTTTAAACAGTACAATACTGTCTTTCTTATGGGGAAAAAGAAACATTAAAAACAATTTGTTTTTTATGTCCAGGAATGGATTCATTACATTAACTCCTGATAAGTAACAAACCCTAAACTATCAGCATCCTCCAAGTTATGATTAAATATAACACCTTGGTGACTGATGGTGATTGTCAATATGCAATTTGACTGGTCGCGACCCGTCCAAGTCTTTTGCCTGAAGTTGGCTGGGATAGACTCCTCCTCCCCTTGACTCAACAAGGATATGTGCTGTAGAAAATGAATGTTTCAGTCCAGTCCAGTTTCAAAATGGCAACATTTGTTCATCTGTAAGTAACACCAAACGTCATCCTCCCTGAACCAGGAAGTAGCCTGCTAAGTTACAAATGCATAAAACACGTTGTTTTTATGGCTGGTAGTTGTCCGTGCTCTGCTGTGTTCTAAAATAGCGACTGTAACCTAGTAGTACACTACATTACTCAAGTTCAAAAGATATGTAAACGTGTGACTGCATGTGTGTGTGTTGAGATATGTCTTGGTGGATGTTCTCTGAGCCCTGCTGGGCTGTGTCGTTTGTAAGGACGGAGAATTGTACTGGTAGATGCAAAGGTGGTTAAAAAAATTTTTAAAAAAAGAGGCTCAAAGGAAAAAAAAAAGCGTGCCTCAGGAATTTACAAATGAAAAGAGAATGTTTTTCTCTTAATGCGATTAAATTATTCCATTTCACTGCTTCCCCAGCCGCCAGTTTGAGCTCCTTCAGAGCACACAGCGGCAACACAACACTGTTTTCAAGACAGGGTGGCGGGGTGAAAAGGGAGGGGCACGTGTACTGTAAGGGGGGAGATGTCATGGCATGAGAGAGAGAGAGAGAGAGAGAGAGAAAACGTTAAAAAAAGTTGAATACATTTGTTTCATAATAATTTGCATCGTATCAATAATATCAAATATTTCGACTCTGTGGTGCGAGATCAATATTTATAATCAATAATATAATATAATATAATATAATATATTATAATATTGGAAACTGATATTTTGTATCAAAAATTATTGCCCAGACTGGAAACCATAAATGAAATTATCAACATATAAAAATTGGTCAAAGAAAACGGGGCGGACCGTCGTGCGGGTGACGACCGCATTTCATTCAAGTGAATGACAGCAGTGCGTGGGTGCGTGAATTTGATTTATTATTTTTTTTTTTTACCGTAAACGTCACCGCCGACTTCTTCTTATCTAGCTCCTTGACAGGAGTGGTTGTTTTGACCCGGAGTGGATTCTCAAATGGACTGATAAGAGATTTTGGATTTAGTTCGATAATAGCCGATACTGTTTTTTTGGCTGACCAATATTTGATTCAAGTATCTGATCGTGTCGACCCTTAATCGTAATATTCTTTCCAATCACAGCCGTTCCCTGTCAAACAGAGTGCCAAGGCTGAACAATACAAATTTAACATCTTCTCATATACGCAAAATTGCCACGACAGTTTTGTCTTTCCAAAAGGCTTTTGTCACTGAAATAATTTCAAACTGACAAAAGTAATAACAAATGAATGCTAAAAATTAACAAATGAAAAAATATATATAAAAAAAGGACACTGAACAAAATTAATGAAGGCTACCGTAGACTTTTGAGCAGCCACTCCAACCTAATGATTTCTATAAGCTTCCATGAGCCTTGTGCACCTATGAACAGATATTTTTTCTTGGTTATCTTGAAGGACACACGGCCTGCAGCTAAGACCAAAGTTTCTGATACTGTGCTGTACTTTTTATTTCAAATTCTTTGCTATTTCTGATGTGTTTAATGGGCCGCATGTGGCCCCCGATCCGTAGTTTGGTCTAAGAAATATTCTCCCAGTAGCTTTATGGAGTGTCAATAAGGAGTTTGGCAAACTCCAGTTTTGTCACTTTCAAGTAATATGAGTGATGATTGTGTTTTTTGTTTTCTTTTTGATGGAAGGGTATCATAATGTTGTCTGTGTGTGTGTATCACATACTTAAATCCTTCATATGCCTGAGTTAGTGAATTAAGATTTACACACTTTGTTCACTTCAAAATGTGTCTGCTGTGTTAACAAAAGCGGTTTGTGGATCTGCAAATCTTTCCGGAACAATTCTTCCATGGCGCATGCCATAGAGGAAGTATCTAAAAGGGAGCGTAAATAACTCACCGGGGGAACAAAATCAGTCAGTCATTCCTTAATCCATTTTAATGATTGAGGAGCAAGTTTTTGCTTGTAAGAATTGAATCTGACACAGGTTTTCAGCATCGGTGCCATCTTTCTTTATTAAATGAACCATTTCACCCTCCCCGCATGAGCGCCTCTTGCAGTGTGTTTCCAGCAGCGTCGACACAGGAGGTTGAGCTCAATGTGTTGCTGAACAGTGCATGGCTCTCCATTCCCAAGCTTATTAAAATCCACTTTTGGTGGTCAGCAGAAAAAGCGAGGCAGTACCCTACTTGGAAGAGTGACTTTGGTTACTTTGCTCCAGCTATGCTACCTTTTGCAGTTTTGGCCTGTGAGTCTATATCTGCTTGAAGTTCAAATCCATTTCCAGTATTTGGCAATTGTACTGCAGTGTTTAGTAGGCCAAAGGGCATCTGAGAAACGGTTCACGATAATGTGTGTTCGGCGGAACGGGACAAAAATATATATATATTTTTTTTAGTTCTAATATCAGAACAACAATGACGTTATCCTGACAATTGTAATATAGTGCTTCAGAGCGCATTTCATTCTGCTAATATCACGTGAACGATTACGTTCTAAGCGTCATACGTCGCAGCGCGTATTGATGGCTCGAAACAGTTTGGTGGTTTGACAGGCCGGTTTGATACCTATTTGTGTAATAACCACCAAATTATTGAAAAATGTGGGGGAGGTTTGTGCGTGACCAGTGAAAAGCAACGTTCGAAATTTTGAGATCGTTTTGAAATTATACACATTTATGCCTTTCTGCATATTTGACGTCTTTTTGTGGACGCACATGTTTCTTGAATTAAATCATTGTCTTTGAGATTTCTTTTTTTTTATGAACGAATCCATTTCCGTTTCCATGTGGACATGGCCTTAGTTTTCTGGTTTCTTTCGGACTTTTTCGGTTCGTTGTTTGTGTTGTTGTCATTTGTCACATCCCCTTGTCATGTCATGCTTCCCTTAATGGCGAGTGTTTGGTTTCCTTTGTGTTCCTTTGATTCTTTAACATTCTGATGTGTTTGGCTTTTTAATTCTCTATTTTCATTTTCCCTGTACCTAAAGTGTGGGATGTTCAAACAGATGTTTGATGAACATTTTTCAACTTTCTCAGTCTTTTTTTGCCATCTGTTTTGGAAAGCGTTGCAGCCATAAAATCCCACGTTTGTGATTAATTGCTAAAAACAATGAGGTTTATCAGTTTGAGCATTCAACGGCTTGTCTTTGTATTGTGTTCAATTAAATATCGATTGAACATGATTTGCAAATTGTTGGATTCTGTTTTTATTGATATTTTTCACAATGTCGCTACTTCAATTGAATTAGAATTGTAATAATCTGCCTAAATGGATTTACAGTTTTTATGAGAAGTTCAACCTGAGCGCAATGCAAATCCACCACAAAGGGGAGGGAATTTTACAGTCGAACGTGAAGTAAACGGGTCGAGTGTGTGATGTGTGTGTAAATCCTCTTATTGGCTGAAAAGACTGAGTGACTTCCATCTTGTAGTAGAAGCAGCAAATGTTGACCGGGACTTTGGCAGCTTTCTAAAGATTCGATGCTCTTTACAGCTCAGCGCAGAGTGCCCAGTCCTCACACTGAGGCGCAATCTCTAATTACAAACAGTCTAGTTTAGTGCCAGAATGCTCTGGCACTCTTCATGCTAATCAGTGTAAGCGCCCACACTTTGGCCTTTGTAGCATGACGCAGCTGCTACCAAGTATTAGCTACAAAGTCCTGCTCTTTGGATGTTGTTCAGAAACTTGAGTCTCTGAGAGGAAAAAAAACCACATCTTTGCTGCCGGTGCCAGCCAAGCGTGGATGTTGTGAAGTGTTAGTGTGTCTGCTCCCTCGTGCTCGTATCTATGGAACAGTGGAAACAACTGCACACAAAGTGGTTTCACCTCCTGAAGCTGCCAGAAGGGACAGAAGTAACATTAGCAACCACCATTTGAAACCACCAGTCGGCCACCAGATCAGTGAATTGAAAAATGTGGAAAATGAACATTTTGAACTGCCACAAAGTTATCCATCAACCATCATGCATTTTCTGTATCGCTCACTCACATTTGTGTCATGGGTGAACTGGAGCCTATCCCAACTGACTTACTGGTCGCCAACAAAATTCCAGTGAACAAATAAACACACTAAGTTCACACACGTGATCTAGTTATGGCTCATCTCAAGTTTCTTAGTCATAAGGTTCTGAAAGCATTGACTGTGACCTGGAAGTTGGCCTCACGTCACAATATTAAACTGCGGTTAAAAGCGGAAGGCCTCGTTTTCAGCCGAATGACATCACTTCCGGCGCAACTCGACCGCACGTGGTTTCCAAATTCTCGTAAGACAATTCCCAGGCTGAGTCCTTCAACAGCTTCGGATTGGCTAAATGGGAATTTGTACTCGTGGTAGATCGATCAGATTTTTTTCAGGGCTGATTTTTTTAATTTTGGCAATACCTGTTGCCTCTCTTGGTGTGTGTGACTAGAGGTGAAAAAGCAAACAGGCAGCGTACTGCTGATTGGCTGCTACCCACTGCGCAAGGAACCAATCAGATGGTGCTGTGGGCGGGCCAATTTGCTTCTGCAGGCAGGGTCACAAGCACAGCAGAGAGAGAGAGAACTGTGTTGCGGCGAGCCAAAATAAACCAGCTTTTAATTTATCAGCCCTCAAAGTTAAAAAAAAAAGATGATGCCGATAAGCGGCAAAATGCCAAAAATCTGCCTCGATAATTGGCCCGACCGATAATCGGTCTTTCATTAATTTGAATTTTTGATTAAAACGACCCTACTTGGAGAAACGCAACACGAGCTACATGATAACCACTCAAGCGCTTTGTCACCGGTGATGATGCACATTCTTTATAACCTAAACAAGAATACTCCATGCTTTGAATTTGACAATTAATGGACGGCCCAGCAAATGGAACGTGCCCTAAAATTTTCTGCCTAAAGAAATTTACACTGCCAGCTCCTGCCCTGGAAGCAAACCTTATCCACAACACATTTGTCAACCTCCTCGAGCTTGACATTTGCCTTTTAATAAACACTTTAATAGTTCAATTGATTTGAAATAATAAGTGATTTATTATACACAATTTAGAGCAAACCATTTCAAACAGTATATTGTTAGCACTCATGTGTTGTTCTTTTTTGTGTCCTAGTCAGGTTGGGACCCTTTAAATTTAAAATGCAATAAAATGTACTGAACTCAAGTGAACCATACTGCTTGGTTGAAACGGGGTTATAATGTTCGAATGCAGACATGTAAGTCGTAACCCATATTCTACTCTTCAATGTTAAAAAAACAAAAACAAACAAAAAAAAACAGGGGTTGAGTACCAGAACAAATCTGTTTGCGTATGTCAAGCATCCAACGCAAAAGCTTCCCAGTGCTTTCAGGTCTGCTACACAAGGCAGTGAACATTGCCCAGCAGTCTGTGATGCAAATAGTTGTAAAGGTGGTGTATGTGGTTTTGGTAAAAAAAAAATAAAAATAAAAAAAATGTCCATGCTGCATAATGCAGTCATGGATGTACATGCACACTTCTGCTGATTTATTACACTCAGATGCGTAACACACGTCTCATTACCTCATGACGATTAGCCTCAGTCATCTGTTACCATCATTTTAGACAGCCCAAAATCAAATGTCGCCTTTTCAGAGAGTAACATGCTGCCTTTGTATCGTTTCTTATTGAGTGGCCCACCAAGGCTTTTCCGTGCCTGCTGTTTTGCATGCACTGGAGTGTTGCAGCCGGCCACAGAGCCAATAAACCAGCAAGCCACCGACTTTGCTCGCCTTCTCTTTTCTCTCCAATCGACAGACAGTGGAGGAGCCGGCTTGCTTGTGCCGGCTAATGGTTTATGCACTGCTCTCCAAGGCTGAAATGAACGGGATTGTTGTTTACCTCCGATGCAGCGGGCCATCGCAAAAAGCAACAGATAAAAACAGACACAATCTCCACTATGGGATTCGGGCAATTTTATTCAAAAATAATCTCATTGCATCATTCAGATGAAAAAGCCTTTATTTTGCACAGACAAAATAAAACCTGACCAAGTGTGACAGCATCAAAATAGATTCTGATAATAATTCAGGGCACGTTGAGTAGCTGTTCTAGCAATACAAGGTTTAAATAAAGTGTAGACGGTCTATAAATCAGCACCGTGCCTCGTTAAATTAGCCAACGGAAAAGGTAATGGGTTATTAAAATATTTTATATGGAACCCTTTGTAATATTCACTTTGCTGCAAACATGGCACAGTAACTACAAACAGAACATTAAGACACTTCAATGGACTTGACCACCCAACTGTGACGCTGATAGATTTTTGTTTTCTGCCACGGAAGGAGGGGGAGTCTGACATTTTGACCAGTTTATTTCTCTTCTAATTCACTGAATGTTGGAATCTAACATAGCAATATTTAAATATGGTAAGCACAAGTGGATATGAAAAAACTACACCTCTTTTCAAATACCAAACTTTGTTTTAAATGTGACCTATACCCTGTTCAACCGATTAAAAAAATGATCGTCTATTTCATGGAGTGGAAGTAAAAATATGAATGTGACCTAACTCAACAATCATCAAATGTATTTGGTGTTAATCAGAAGCACTTTAAAAATGCGACAGTTGAGTGCTGATTTCCATTTAACATGACTTTGAACGTTACGTGTGTGGTTAATTCTGACCAATGCCACACCCCCAGACTACTGTATAAGAGGGTGTGTACACTTGTGCAATCACATTACCTCTGTTGTTAATTTGTGCTTCTCCTTTCTAACACATTTTTTAATTGCGTTTTACAAGTTATAGGTCTCATAACTACGTGGTGTAAAAAGTTTTGAAATCATTTATGTTGGTCTCTTTATTTTTCATATTGCCAAAACACTCTATTTGAAAAGGAGTTTGTAGACTTTTTATACTTTATATATTGTGCCAAGCAGGATGACCCAACTCACACAAAAACATAATAATAATAATAATAATGCCTTTATTAGTCCCACAATGGGGAAATTCGAGATTCTAACCCAGGCCTCCTGGGGAGACTGGGTCCTGAACGCGGCGCCTTAGACCACTCGGCCATCCTGGCAGCCACGAGATTCGAACCCAGGCCTCCTGGGGAGACTGGGTCCGGAACGCGGCGCCTTAGACCACTCGGCCATCCTGGCAGCCAGTCTGTCTGGGAAAGAATGAAGAATGAACCTAAGGTAGTTAATTGGTGCTGCCTCAAGCATTTTGGGTTTTAGCCAAACTTTGGCAGGGTTTTTGCTTTCTGGACCTGGATTTCCTAGCTTTGGTCTCATGTTATATTAAACTCCAACTGCGGCATTTTCAGAAAGACGGTAGATGTCTGTGTTGATGGATTTAATACCTTTCAGTGTCAGTTAGGCAGAGTGGCCCAATGTATTCACAGAAGGGGCCCAACATACCTCCGCAGGCCCACTGCTGGTGTGAATAGTGACAATAACGTTGAAGTGGAAGGTCTATTCATAACGTGCTTAAAGACGGCAAAACATTACCAAGGTCAAAGGTCGTCTGTTGGACAAAAGAGTCAGCTGTATGATACAGCAGGGTCAAGAGTTCAAAAAAATGTAGTTCTGTTCAAATTCTGTTCCCTTGATAAAGAAGGTTTGGATGTGGATCACAAGTCGTCACCATCTTTTGGCAAGGTCAAGTGGTTCTTATTACTTCCACTCAGGAGGTTATCGTCCATGCTTTATTTGGGTACACCGCCAGCAATTTTACATGTATTAACTAGGGCTGAAAGATTAATTGTATTTGACATTGCAATTTTCTAATCGTAACGTACATAATTACAAGGTCGTCCCCGTTTTAGTTTGTCGGACTATTGAAGAACCTTAATCTTTTACACCAGTGGTTCTCAAACATTGTACACAAGAAACCACCTAAAAAAATTATCCCACTACTACATTTATGCCCAAAACTAAAATACATTAGTAGGCCAGAGAGCGAGCGAGAGAGAGAGCGAGAAAGAGAGCGAGAGAGAGGGAGCGAGAGAGAGGGAGCGAGAGAGAGGGAGCGAGAGAGAGAGAGAGCGAGAGAGAGAGAGAATGGCAAACATGATTCACCTCCAGCTAGTTTCAAGTATTTCATGAAGAAATCCAAAGCTGCCCCCTTTTCCCTGGTCAAAGATGCAACCACTTTCTCTTCTCATTACTTGCTTGCTTTATAAGATATCAAACATCATGCAGGTTAAAATTGGCATAAGAAACAACGACGTCTCAGTTACAGAGGTGCTTGTGCGCATACGTAGGCACGTAAGGGCTGGTCAGAGCCCAAATGACAAGGCTGATTTTTAGTTCCTGACCTGACCTGATTGAAAATGCTGCTCTTACCCAAGTAAAGTAAAGTAGGATTGCCTTCTAGTGGTTGAGAAGAAGTACAAAGGTCAGTGTTATAGGTAGAATTCTGGCTGGCTTATAATGGCAAGTAAAAGTTGTCAGTGACCTTTGTGAGACAATCCAACGGTTGGCGAAAATGATCCACGATCCACTCACGAACCCCCAGAACACCCCGCTACACACGCACCTCCCACCACCACTGACCCCCCCCTCCCACTTTTGATATTCATGAATTTATGACCTTTCAGAAACCCTTTTCAATATCTGCCGTTGCCCCAAGCCATGATGTTAGTTTAGATGAGCTGATTTATCATGGTGCAAACAGAGTATAGTGAGAACATTTATTAAAGGGAAATTTGCTTCACTCCACTTGTCGGCTGACAGGTCATCATCAGGGTCATCAAGGGCCCTCCAGATAGGACGTGACCTCTTCAACGGCGTCATCCTGGCCCTTGAATAATCAGTTTCACCTCGTTATAGTTCTTCAAGTTATTACTGTTTCTGACTGCAAAAACAGATTTGTGCCTCCGGGTGATGCATTTGTATGCCCACATCGGCACACTTCGACAAATCCAGTAGAAAACTAACCGTGTGCAGTTTGAACAGATGGACTGACAAACCCATAAAAGTAACAAGCAGAGACGTGCGATCAGGGCGAGTGCCTCTTAACTGAATGTGAAGAGGAAAAGAAAAAAGACTATGACTGTAAACTACATATTCCATTTTAGTTCTCTGCTCTGTGCTTTATAGTTTTATTTCTGACTCGAATAATGTCAATCATTTCATTATTAAGATAGCTCAACTTGTGTGTTTCCTGCTCTAATACATGGGCGAAAAGAGGGAATCATAGCGCTCTTCGTGCCTCAAGGGACTACGCACATATTAATTGACGCAGGCATTTATTGGCACGTGCCCTTAATCGAGACAAAATACATTGCTTTTTCTCTTTATATCCCCAATATACATATTTTATCACACATGTGCTTTGCATACTGTTCAATAGTGAACGTGTGTGACTAGGACTGGGCGATAAATCAATATCAATTTGCATCACGATAGACACACAATCAATCTGAATAGAAAATAAGTTCGGTAAAATGCTCCAGGGAAGAAAAAAAAATCAGGATCAAATCCCTAGCCCTGATATTCTGATTCATATCGCCTAGCCCTTTGTGAGATATATTTTGTCTTTACCGAATTTAACACAGATGGATTTATTAGAAACACAAGACAAGCAATTACAATACCAGACGGATGTAATTTTATAATCAGGGCTTCTTTTCAAATCATATCAGATATTAAGGTAAGAACAAATCCTTTTTCAATTTTAAAATGGGCATAAATTAAACAACAGCAATAAACTTGACCTCATACTTAGTATTCTTTTGTTGGTGTGGTTTTCACATTGTTGAACAGTGTGGAATTAATTGAGGCATAATTAAAAGCTTTGGAAACAGTCGTGTAAAAATCGATTTTTAAACTTTTTGCAACGCGTGTCCCAATTAAGGTCCGAATTGAAATATGGACTTACTTTCTATTTTGGGCTCATATTTTTATATCCGACTCCAGAGGAGTCAGCGCCTCACCTGTCATGAACCTGACAGCCCGTCAATGGTGGCAAGTCGCATAATAAATAAGCAGAAGACAGCTTTTATTCACAATTCTGAATCTACTTAAATTTGTGAAACTCAAATTAAATTTACTTGGACGCAATATAGAGATTCCAATGATAATAAAAAAATTACAGAAGATGAGATGACCTTTATTAGTCTCACAACGGAGAAATAAAATGAATGTTAAAAAAAAAAATACTTCAGGATCTGTGACCTGGGTTTGTTATCAGGTTGTTGTTTGTTGATGTTAAAGAATGAAAACCCCACAATAAGGCATTGAAATAACCTGAAAGTGACAAGAGTTTTCACAATACGTGTTGACAAGCCGCAAACCTTTTTGGAGCTTGTCCTTTGATGACGCAAACCTTTTTAGTGCAGCACATCAGCTCTGTTTAAAATAAATATTAAAAAAAAAAAAACAAGAATAAAAAGAAAACACCCACCTCTCGTCATGATCAATTCCCGTGAAGTACACGCTGCTGTAAGGTTTCGTTACCTTTTGGATCCTCATCCAGAACAGTTGAAACAGTGCCTGCCCACCAGGGGACCCTCGGATGCACCTTCAACATTCATTAAATCATCACCTTAACCTTTTCCAACACATGTGGTGGTGTGGTCCTTGCTGATCAACTACAAAGAAAATATAGTATGCAGTACTGTATATGTTTTGTGGTCGTTTCAGGGTTAACACTTCCATAATTGGCTGTGTGAAAGCTATTACAACGTTAAAATGCAAATGCGATCATGTTGGTGAGGTCCCAAGGTAACTTTGACATTAGCAAATCTGTGTGAATAAAATTAGCATATCTTCTTTTAGCCGCTTTGCTAAATTGGCTGCAAACTGGCGAGTGGAATATTAAAGCATGAGCACATTTATCATGCTGATTATTACTTCTATGTGAATATTACAAATTGGATATTTTTGAGTTGAATGACTAAATGTCTAGGTTTGAGAGAGTTGTACATTCTGGTTGAGATTTCATCATCCACATGAAATGCATGATGGGAGGTAGGGAGCATTTATTATTAATATGCTCCAGACATTGCTTTGCTCCAGATAACTGATGCTACGCACTCTATTCGCGCTTCACTTCCGCTCCCAGGTAATAGTTTGGAATATCGCCCTTTGTGACAAAAACGCTGGCAACATTTACAGTACATAAACATAGACACCATCTTCAGTGCGTCAACGCCGCAGCCATATTAGATGTGGCAAATTGACGATGTCTCGTTTACTTGCTCCCTGGAGATGTATCATCAAGCCAGAACTCCTTGGATTAAAAGCAAACCATTGCTATTAATTGTATTCTGACGTTCTAACTCATTTTTAACAATATTATTTGACAATTTTTATGGCTAATACAATAGCCACATCCAACATATTGCTTTGAACGGGCCATTCAGTTCAACGGGTGATGACACCCTAGAATCCTTCTCCTTATTCCCCCCTTTTCGGCGCCCGTGGTTGGAGCCTATCCCAGCTGTCTTCGGGCAGTAGTACAGGCGGGGTACACCCTGAACTAATTGCCACCCAATCGCAGGGCATGCATAGTCAAACAACCACAATGACTCAAAACTTTTCTTTGAAAAACAAAACTCACACTCACTTGAATATTAAGATGTCCAAATGCAAAAGAAGACAACTTGTCGTGTTCATTCTCATGAATACCAAGTTAAAGTCAAGTGTCTTCCACTTCTGCTTATATGGTATTATAATTTGTAGGAATATTAATTATGCTTTACATAATTGCATACAATAACTACTTTTGATAACACGTTATTGAAGGTGCCCCCAGAAGGCCACGGTGCCTTTAATATCTGCCCTATGTTGGCTAATGGGAGAGCTGGCCCTTCATAAAGGTTCGATATGTGAATGGCAGTTGAAATCGAGACGTAGTGGAAAGATGCCGGGGAGATTCTGTGTGAATTTCTTGCTTCAAATTGTGATTTTGTGCTCAGGTGAGCATGTGCAGACACGCAGACCTGCCTGAATTTGTTCAAGCGCCGCTTGCGTGAAAATGGGGATGATTTTCAGTAAAGAAATGGAACCACAGCAGTGTGTGTTGGTTCACTTACAATCCATGCTGTGCAAAACACACACACACGCACACCCCAACACACACACCCAGCTGCCCGCCTCAGTTGCGTTACGGTTGTCTTTGTCGCCCTTCTTCACTTTATGAACCTTTTTGGGCTAGCAACACACACCAACACAAACAAAACAGCGCACTGTCACAGACACCACACATTAACATGTATTTTTAGCCCCTGAAGGATATGAAGACCAGTAAATAACCTACAGCCTTTCTTACGCACACACACACACACCCACACCCCCACACACACACAAACTCACGTCTTACCTCCTGAAGAGCAGACACTCAAGCCCCTCTGTGACTCTCACAACAGGACTCATCTGTCACCACGCACACACATACAACAGGGGGATGGAAAATAATGATCAAGTTCTGTATGCGTGTGTGTGGGGGGGGGGTGTCTCTGTTTGTGTGTGTATGTGCATACACACGCAAACGACATGCACATTCCTTGAGCCGCTGACCCAGGCTCTGTGAGTTACCATGACAACCAATTTCTTCACCATGGTTACTAGAGCCCCACTCCTACTTCTTGATCGTTTAACAACACCCCCCCTACACACACGCACACACACTTTTTTCCTACATTTCCTCTCTGTCCACTTTAAATTAGTTCACACAACTATGACAAATACACAGACGACGTAATTGTGTTTCATGTGCAAAACTTTGAGCATGTGGACGTCATGCTGGTGTTACGTTAAAAAATACAGTAACACCAAAGTCAGCAAGCTTTCATATGTAATTTAACACAATTTAATGGGGGAGTTTGTAATTATCCAAACGACAATACTTTTTGTCATATTTTTATGACCTGACAGTAGAATAAAATTAAAATGATCTCTGGCCCCGTCTTATGTCTCAGATGTTATTTTAATTATTACTTTGAAGCACACAGCACCTTGTGTCAAATGTTGTCAATATGTAAAAGAATTAAGGAGGTTATGACGTTTTAAAAGCGGCAAAAATGTTGTTACTTTTCTCCATTGTTGCATTGGCTGTGTGTGGCTGTTTCGGGACAAGTAAGAGCAATGTCAAGCATTTTGAGTCAAGATAAGCCAAGGGAATGACTATCTGTCATAAATGCCTCCTCTGCAGTGCAACCCCAGTCTGCCTGGTGTTTTATTTGGCTACGCGAGATTCCCAATACCTAATTCATATGAAAAAATATCACAATAACTGCAACTTTCAAGAGTTAACATTTATTATCGCACAATACCTAAATATACCTAATCTATTCTCAACAAGAATGAAATATTGACTCAAGCTATTATGTCTTGGCACCTGGTTCGTCACAACTATGTAAGATCTTTGAATAGACGATAAAGCCTTCTTTTTGTGGAATCAATCATAAAACCTTTGAAGGTTTTTTGTTTTGGTTGGTGTCCACTTCACGATGTACTGTGCCTCTCGTCCAACGGTGGCTGTAACAGGCTGCAGGTGACCCGTACCCGAAAGGTTGTCTGTCTATTTACACTCTGTGATTGACCGGCGTCCAGTCCATATTTTTAATGGATTAGTCTACCATTCATCCCAACCTAGCCCAGATGTGCTCCATTTCCAACCCCTGTAGAGGATAAGTGGGCTAAAGGAGGGACGGGGACATATTTAGCTTTGCCGGGGCACCTTGGATGTCACACTGAGGGTCAACAGAAGCTTATTTGCTGAAATGTCAAATAACCTGAGTTTTGTCTGACTTTGTTCTCCAACTTTGTTTTTCTAAGTCCACAAGTCTCCCTGTCAGCTCCCCGAATGCAGGTGACTGCAAACTGTTTTAATCAGCGGGAGGACGTTCCAGCTTTCAATTTACCCAGTTGATGAAATTTGTCTTTGGGAAAATGGATTCAACATATTATGTTTTTTGACAGGTAATCAGTAACATTAATTTAGGTCTTTTTGGGGAGAAGACACATGCTCTATTTTTACCCGCGAGTTCTCCACCCATGTTCGGGTCAAGCTAGAACAACGGCAACAGCTTGTTATGAAAATATTGGGCGTAATTGCATCTGGAAGTTGTTCACTTTTTCCATATTTTATGTTACAGCCAGATTCCAAAAAAAGAGAAAATTAATTTTTTCCTCAAAATTCTACATACAACACCCCGTTATGTCAATATAATTTTTATTGACACAAGTATTGACAGCCTTTGCCGCAAAGCTCAAAATTGAGCTCATGTTCATCAGGTTTCGAGTAATCATCCTTGAGAGGTTGTACAGTTTAATTGGAGTCCAGCTGCGGTAAATTCAGTTGATTGGACATGATTTGGGAAGGCACCCACCTCTCTATAAAATGGTCCCAAAGGTGACAGTGAATGTCAGAGTACAAACCAAGAATGAAGTGAAAGGAATCGTCTGTAAACTCGAGGCTGACATATTTTCAGGAATCCCACGGGGTTAGGAGTCAACTTTACCTTTAATCACGGGAATAGGAGGATACAGGATAAAAAGTTCATGCGAGCGAGAGAGTTCACAAGTTAGAGGATGTGACAAAGTCTTTTTATTTTATTTTATTTTTTGGGGGAGGCAAACGGCAGCTGGGCCGTCTAGTGACTATACCATACAGGCCTGATTGGTGGAGTTCTGCAGAGATCGTTGTCCTTCTGGAATGTTCTCCTCACCAGTGACCATCAGGTTCTTGGTCACCTCCCTGACCAAAGGCCTCCTCCCCCAATTGCTCAGTTTAGACAAGGCGGACAGCTCTAAAAAGAGTCCTGCTGGTTCTGAACTTGTTCCATTTGGAGGTGATGGATGCCATTCTGCTCACTGAAATCTTTAAAGCCGCAGATTTTTTTTTTCTTCTCCGGATTTGTACCTCAAAACAATCCTGTCTTGGAGGTACACAGACATTCCCTTGACGTCATTCTTGGTTGGTGCTTTGACATACGCTGTTACCTTGTGGGACCTTTATATAGAGAAGTGCGTGCCTTTCAGAATCTTGTCTAATCAACGGAATTTTTCACAGGTGGACTCAAATGCAGCTGTGGGAAAGTCTCAAGGATGATCAGTGGGAACAGGCACTTGAGCTCAATTTTGAGGTTTTGTAGCAATACTTATGTGCATTTGGTTTCTTTGTTTTTTTTTTTTGTTTGTTTACAGTACATTTGCAAAGAAAATTGTTGAAATTCTCATAGACATTTTGGCGGTGCCGTGAATTTTTTTTGCTTTTGTTCTTCCCGTACTTGTGTGGGTTTTTGTCCGGATACGCCAGTGTTCTGCTACATTCCAAACACATGTATGGAAGGCCTGTCTTTACCAACGGGCTTACCTCGGCTGAAGCCCAGGGGCTTCCGGCACTCAAGGGCCTATCAGAATACAAAACAAATTAAATCCCAATTTGATGATTGAGGGCATTCAATTCCACATTATCCCACTATTTCTTTATTTATCAGTCAAACATGTTGCGGACCAATCACACACCCATACAATAGACATCACATGACTGATCCCCACGTGCATTTGTTAACGCCGCCGAGGTGACAGAACCGTTGTGGTGGCGGTTTATCAACACTTTGTCAAAGTGAATTCATATTTTAGGCCGGGCACCCCTGCGCGTGCACACACGCTCGCCCACGGCCCCCGCTATGGTGCCTGCTATCGGTGCGGAGCCGAGGCCGGCAGCGGCTAGATTTTATGGTTAGCCCCGGGGCCAATATGAGTAGGTAAAAGGCAGCACTGATGCTAGGCCAATGAAGACTCAAACTTGACAGCAAGAGTGAATGTGAATGTTTTTCTCATTTTTTGTTTCCTTTGACTGGTTTGGAACTAGTTCTAAGCAGTCAGCGAATGGATGGATGGAAACACATTCAGAACATGCAACTGACTGGTGAGCATTCCAGTGTGTAGTCTCCCTTTTCATAATCAGTTGGGATAGTCTGCCTTGATCTCTGCCTTGTAGTGTGATTTTTATCTCCATGTGGCTTGGAACAAGATTGTCCGTGAGGTGGATTACAGTTAAGATTGGACAGCAAGTCGAAAATCATGTGATCAAGCATGTGATCATACAGTTCACAACAAGCTTTGCAAATGTTAAATGAATGGGGACCAAGAAATGTCTTTCATCAGCTGTCCTCTAAATTGAATTGTTGGGAAGAGTGATGAGCTATTCCTTTGTGTGTCTGCAGAGGAGGACACCTTCTCTGCTCACCCGCTGTTCTCTGTGCTTTCAAAAAGTCAATTTTTCTGAAATGGAGAAAGGCAGGCTCATTTTGAGATTGATGGCCATGGATCTTTGAAATCTCATTAAAGATAGCGAATGGTTTCTGGGGGCCCCAGGGGCACAAAAATTGCTGTAGCTATAAAATAGCCCCCCCGACCCACGCACACACACACAACAGCCAAGTTTTCAAAAAAAGAAAATCTGAATTGTGAAGTTTGTTTCTCAGAGAGGCTCAGTGACGTCCAAGAGAAAGTAACCCGAGCTCATACATGTTTATTTTTATTTTTAAATTTTGCTTTTAAGTCATCAAAATTGTAATCACAGAAAAAAATAAAATCAAAGAGCATCCCTGCATTAAAACTTGGGAGTATGTATGATTCATCCCAGATATCTTTTAATTTTATTTTAAACTCTCAGTGACATCTACAATGTCAGCAGACATGGACATGTCCTCGTCACCTTAATGGGCAATGTGATGAAGCCTTGATTCTGGACCAGTTCCATGTCCTCACTGTCCTCACAAGTCACCACCATGTCTGTTGTTTCAAGCTATTTTTGTACCAATATCGTTTCTCTGAAGATAATGCATGTATCCTTGGAGTAAAAATATCCTTGTGAAATTTACACAAAAGCTTCTGGCAGTTTGAAAATTCATTTTTCCCTGATATACTGTTTTAGTTTGAAGGACACCATTTCATTTATTTCATGTATGTGACAGAACTGGGGGAAAAAAGTCAACAAAGTCAGATAAATTGATCACAAATATAGGTCGACAATAATGTGACATTCCTTTGGTAAAATATCTCAAGGATCAAAACTTACAGCAGTCTCAACAGTAAATCGACTATTTTGTTTTGAAGGGAAGTCCTGTGACACACTTGATGGGTGGGCGGGCCTGTGCGCGACCCAACAAATTGTACACAAGCAATTAAAACCCTTTAACATTTTTGCTGTTGTTTTAAAGCAATGGATTAAGCATATGGCTTGAAAAGTCTAAAGGCTGTTACACTCCAAGCCGGTTCGTGTCTTCATGTTGTCTTGTGTAAAAGTCTTGTGTCTCTGCAGTAACCTCTGGCTGACTGTTGCGTCCAGCTGAGATCTAATTGCAATGAGCAGATCAAATGAGGAAATAATAACGAGATCATGAGGCTTTGAACAAAGGATGCTTTATCACATTTGTTTTAAGGAAATGACTTTTAACAAAGCGTGTTGTCCGAATGGCTGTGAAATGAGATCCTTTTCAGCCCCGTTCGACATGTTGCCCTTCATCGGAGAAGATGTCACGTTCTTCAGTCTTTGTGGCACTCATATCGTCTTCTTAGATGTTTGCCCTTGAGAGTTAATGAGGAAACAAGCTACTGTACGTGTCTAATTTGTTTTTGCCCAGTCTTCCTTGGTCCTTGTCTCTATAGTTCTTTCTCTGCATTTACCCAAAAAATTTTTGTTGTAAATCATTTCAAATCGTGTCCGCATGTCCATTTGGACCATTGGATTTTTTTCACAGCAAGGAGCATTTGCTTTTGCAGTGAGCATGATTTCCCCACCCTCTCTCTTTTTTTTTAGATGTTTTTTTTTTATGGTTTGTAACCCTGTTCGTTCATTACCTGACTCAATCAGATGCAACACTGTTGTCTATCTGAAGAGTACAGCGTGTCAGTGGATGCCTGCTTGTTTGTCCCATTAAAAGAGAAATGAGCATACCCCCTTTTTTTCCCCATTAATTAATAATAACCGCTGTTCAATATATCCAAAGAATTGTCTTCGACTTTGACTTGAATGTTATTTTCCCACTATCAGTGACGTCAGTAATTAAAATAAAAGTTGTCAAAATAGCACCTTCTGGTATGGACTTACCAATAGTGTATATTCGTGAAAAAATATTAAATTTGTCAAATTGTGACATGGGAGGTTTCGGCCCGATGGCAGCAATATTTTCATGCACGTGAACAATTTATATGACAATTTAATTAACAGGATTTTGTAACATACTGTGAATAGTATAATGAAAATATTTTTATATATTTCATTGTATAAATTTTTCGTCTACCTTGGCCTCTTGCATTGCGATAGATTTTACACATAAAATTATTTATTTATTTATCTATTTATTATTTATTCAAGCGCCTCATTTATGTTCCAACTTACAATATGAAATCATTTTTTTTTTTTTTAAAGGATAAAACAAAAAATAAAGCTTCGTTTTTTATGAATACTCGGCCGATGGTCATTATGGTGGTACTTGAGAGAGCAACATTTTTTTAGGTGATATTTGGTGCAAAAGGTTTGAGAATCACTGTTCGATTAAGATTAGCGATTTTTGATTTCGCTCAAATTTGGTGTTTGGAAACAGCCTACGCCGTCTTACATAATTATTGCACCACACCGCAGCCGCCTTAATCTTCCACTGTTGTTGTTGATGCTTGTGACTGGTTTTTCTTTCATGTCATCACGTTCACCACTCGTCTGCATTCACCATTCCCCCGTTCATCGGTGCCATTTCGCTCCTCATCACCTCCTTTATTCTTCTCCTGTCAGATGATCTCTGAGCGCTGTTTGATCCCCAAAGCATCTCCCCATTCACAGACTCAACTGGCAGCCCTTTTTATTGTTCCCTCTTTTTTTTTATCATCACCTTACACGTCTTCCTCTTCCTCTGATGTTTCCTCGGATCTCTTCTTTAGCTTCATTTTTTTCCTGACACATTTTATCAGCCTATCCACCCGACCTTTCAGTTACAATGATCTCCCTGTCAACACAAATACGGCTTTTTAAAGTCTTGTTAAGTCTTGTTTTAGATATAAAATGAAATTGTTGAAAAAGATGGAAATGTAATGCTTAGGTTTCCCCAATCACTGGCTGCCTACCATGGATTATTTGGTACCAAGTCAAAGAGGAAAAAAAAAGTCCATTTAATTTATACAACAACAGATTGAAGTTAACTAAGTTACTTGCAGTACAGAAAATCTTCTTTTTTTCTATTCATAATTGCATTATTCTGCCTCTTTGTGGCAAAGTTGCACAGACCTGAAGGAGTCGCAATTCGTTAATAATGATGCAGTTCTTTATATTGTATTTAAATATTTTTTTACCATATGCTTTATAAAGTGAACAGAAAGCTATTTCCTTCTTGCCAAACACAATGAAAAAAATATTAAGGCTGGAACGAAATTATGGCAATTTCATTCATTTCAATGAGGAAAGATTATTGGAGATACGAGTATTTGAGTTGAATTTGAGTATTGGAGTGAATAGTTGTAATTCTCAAATGTGCCCTTTTTTCTCTCTCGCGCATCATGTTTTCATAATAATAATAATAATAATAATAATAATGAAGTAATCAGAAATAATATATTTAATATAGTAATATATTTAGTAATATGTAGAAATTCATAGTTCGGTTAAAAAATGGCTGGGGTTATTTTCAACAATTACAATGCATGATGTCTGTACTGTGTAAGCTTTTATAGGTCAAACTTAAAAACAAAACATGAAAATAGCTACAAAAAATAAGACAATTAAATCAGACATATATAGACATCTCTTATTAAAATTAGCTGTTGGCCAGTGTAATTCAAGACAAAGTGGGAGTTTGGGGGGCATTCATACATTTTCTGTTGGTGTACGCATCTTCTCCTAAATGATCACATCATTTTTTATTAAAGCCTCTTTTGTCTTGTTACTCTTCCAACGCGAGCACACGCTGTTTAATTCCTTCCCTTGTTGTTTACTGTCATTAGCTCACTAATCCGTCTCGTCACACCCATCAGTTTGCTCTTATGCTTTGTGATCCTCATCTTTCTTCATCGTATACATTTCCACGTTAGTCCTCGTTCTCCCCCGCTTTGTGTATCGTTGACATTTCTCTCTTGCTTTCGCTCTCTCTCTGACTCTCTCTCTCTCATGCAGCCCCATGGTTTGCGTCTTTGGGTCTCTTCACCTTCTTCCAGTCTCCTTGCTTTCCATCCCACCACTCCTCACTCACTCATACACACACACACACACACACACACACACACGCACACGCACACTGTACTCAGCTCCTCATTCATATTCCACCTGTGTCAGTCTCCTTGGGGTTGTCAGAGTGAATAAAATCCTCCTTCAAATTCATCTTTTATTGGTCGTTTTACTCAACTACTCCAGGTTCTTTTTTCTTCTCTGACTCTAGGCGTCAATGTGATGTTCTTTTGTACGTGTTGTTTATGCAGCCGTTCATATTTTGCAAAACACCGGCAAAATAGTCTGTTCAGGCACATTCACGAGACAACTGATGACATTTCTACATGACATAAAATTGCATTAGGTATTTGACGACGTTTCCCAGAGGCATCTCTTTACCAGGAGATGCCTCAGCCGACGGGGCCAAGGTGATGTGTGAGAGAAAGAGAACAAACAGAAGGAAAATACCATCTATTTTCTGCAGAGGACAGTCAAGGATGCTTGCAATTTTAAATGCACTGTAGATGTGGTTTTATTATTTTCTTTTGCCATTAATAAGCACTGCTATGTAGCACTATAGAGGAAAAAAGTATTACAAATTATATTTTGCAACTGATGCTAGATTAGCCCATAATCAAAGAAAGTTTAATTTATTTCTGCGGCTATGTTCACACTGGAGCTCAATTCTCTTTTTTTTTTCATGCGATGTGAATGGTACAATTCGATTTTTTTTTTTCCTCAAATTTGACCTGGGCTTGATTCATATGTGGATATAAATCTGATCTGCATGCACTGCGGCTGCTGTATGAACGCTCGTCCTATACATCATCAAAAGCTCAATAGGCTATGCGCTCCCTGAGAGCGGGAGAGAGAGCTTGGTAGACTACTGACATCGGCCATAAATCTGCAAAGTTGTTTTGAGTAACATTTGTTGTCTTTACATTTGACATTAATCCGAATCATAGTGGATATTTATGGAGCTAGTAGTAATCCAGCCACGCAGATGTTTCATAAAACATCCCGACTTGAGACTGACACTGTTCTGCTGTTTTCTGGTGTCTACTGTGTATATGTTAGGATAAATAATTTGTGTTTTAATCTACTGTATTCACTGTCTTTGTTGTTGCATTATTGCTGTATTATGTTATACTGTATGTAAAGTAGTGATGGGGAAATGAAGCTTCGAATTTGCAATGATGCGACGTCGTCTTTGGTAGATAGAGAAGCATTGCCTCATATCCTCAATATATTTCTACCTCCTCGCAACTCTGGAAATATATGAGCCCCTACACTTGAGTTGTTGTTTTCTTTTCTTTTCTTAGTGTGCATTTTAGTGCAGATTAGGCTACATGCCCTGCAGTGGCATAGCTTCGATCTCTGTTTTTTTTATGCAATAATCCTCAAAATTTTGAATGATAAACAAGACTACAGTAGTTTTGGTCAAAGGTATCAATATGTGTTGGTTGCCCTCGATTATTATTCATTTAATTTGGTCACATCATAGTTATGGGTGCCCTTGAAAACCATATGATATAGATATTGTTTGCTTTGACTAGCAAGCACACATTGGACATATAACTGTTGCTTGATGGCAATTCTTAATATAATTAGTAATTATTCTTCAGACAGAAACTTCAAGTAAGTATTTTACTTCTTCCAACTCCTTTCCAAGTATGTTAATGATGTTGGATGCATTGTTTTCTTGTTTACAATTGATTGCTATTATTTATTTTTTTCATGTTCAAAATAAAGATTTCAATCAATCAAAAGCTGTTTAATGACACTCCCAGTTTAAATTAATTGTCAAACTAAAAATAACACTTGCTTAAAAATATTGCTGACATGATTGAGTCTGTCCCTCACAACTGAATATTTAGATCCGACAGCTGCATCGCATCAAGATTCGCAAAAAAAATTTAAAAAATCAGCAAAATTCAAAAATATGAGGACAATCTCAAGTTGAATCTCCTGGCTGTTACTCTGAGAAGGGTGAACTCCAACTACACATCAGTCACATGGAAGATGTTGGTGGGGTGTAGGCACCAAAGGGGAGTCTTGCACATGGCGCCCTTCAAGCAAGAACCACCACTGGCATCAAAAGTAGGATATTATGCAATGTCGGATTTGTGGTGTGAAGTTTACAACTTGACATTCCTGCTGATTTGTGTGAAAGTAGGGCTGGGTGACATGGACAACATTTCACATCTTGATATGCATGCCAGATATCTTAATTTTTAGAGATATTACTATGAATTTAGAGATTAGAGATACTACTATAAAATTTTATTTTTTTACAAGAAATACATTTCCTCAATCCAAAAGGATGTGTAAAGTATTTTTTAATTAGAACTTACTGGCATTCATCAACATTAAGGCCAGCAAAAAGAATTAAACCGACGTGTTTTTGTTTGTGTTAATGCGTGTGTGTTAACTGCATAAACATGTGTGTTATTTTATATACAATTTGTCCATGCATTTGTGGATGGACACATTATTTAGCTTTAGTGTCACTTTTTTCTGACAGTGTACTCTGACAGTGGCCATGCAATTTTAAAATTTTGAGCTTTAGTCGAGTGCATGATTCAGTTCAAGTGAAAGGTGTTTTAAAATGTGGAGAATAGGACACGACTCCCGCCCATTTTTTTCCTCTAACAGGCCGGTTCGTCTCCTGGTGAGAGCTGACCTTTTCTCTTGAAGGAGAGAGGGAGACGGCCAACAAACGAAGCGAGAGAGGGAACGATGTGTGGAAATGGGTCAATGACAACTTACTGGAACAGAAAGATAAGCCGGTAAGTGCATGTGAAGATGTGTTGTGTTAGCCGCAGGTGTGTGACTTGGAGCATGAGCTTGTCTATTGATTGAATGGTGATGCCCAATATCAGGCTCACTGATAACTGCGAGTGAGAAAAATGTGTGTTTGTGATAGAGATTCAGTATTTGCAGACCCTTGTCTTCATGCGGTAACCATGACAACATCACTCTGTGGGCGAGGCTTTACGTCTCTGTATATTATGACATCAATGTTACATGCACACACACAGACACGCTGCATTCAGCCAACATACTCATACTTTTAGTAAATGTGGCTGGTAAACACACAAACACAACAGTTGCTCCTGGTTACACAAACCATGCATTTACATGGAAATAGTGACACAATGCCGAACGGCAGGTGTGCGGCCCTCCAAGTCTCAAGAGGCAAAACATGACCAGCTCTTATCCTCACATACGCACACGTGCACACACAAAATCGAAACGCACGCATTCAAATGAAGTGGGTAGAAAGCGATCAACACGACATTTTGATTGAATTTCTTTAAGACAAAATGTGTGAAAATATTGCTTGCGCAGTACGGTTTTCGGATGGCAACAGTTTAACATAGCAACTGATTATTTGTATTTCTAACGGAAATATCTGCATCACTTTAGGTTCAGGAACTCATTGCAGTCAAACTAAAACAAGCTCTTTGTATTATTTTTGTGCACTTGCACTGGTGTTACGGACCGTGTTCTATTCACATGCGGTTAATAGAAAAGTTTGGATTTGTAAAAGGTGTTAAATGGCTAGAAGATTGCAAAATCCATCAGGCACACCGACACCCAGACAAAAAGTTAATTACGGACTCTAGAATCTATCGTTTGTGGGGGATGTGGAAAGTGAATCAAAGGAAAACAAAGCATGCACATCTCAGATTGATGATATCAAACACAGGAGGAAAACTGCCTCGATTTTTTATTCTCCCCCCCGCCCCATCCCATGATGACATTGAGTTGGTCATGTTTCCAAATACGATCCATCATCACAATTGCGTGCGTGTGTGCGTGCATGTGTGTGTAATACTATGAGAGTGTTCATGAGAAAGTGAATCATTCCCTGAACAGACCACCTTGGCAGCGTGATATCAGATGCATTATTTGACGATTGGATCGCTTGCTACAAAAGCTGATAGATCGCTGCCTGAAATTGATTTCTGTCTAGATGTGACACACACACACGCACACGCACACACACAGCGGCTATAAGACAGACAGCTCGGAGAAACTAATTACTAGTTCACAGGCTGTCTGAGAAGCGAACCACAATGAAAACACCTGAAGGACTGGCAGGCTGACAAGCAGAGACCAAATAAATTGGGAAATTAATGTTCCATTATTGGGCCAAGAGTGTGTGCGTGCTAGAATTTTAAAAGATGGATGATTTGATTGCCTGTGGGGGTCACGGGTCTGTCGTTTCCAGGGGCAGTGAATATTGAACAGTGTCAGAGGTTAACATCTGTGTAATAAAATAGCAAATTATAACCTGCAACAAGCTCATTTAGGCTCTGCTCTCGTTATTTTGGCTCTCTGAATTGGAATATGGAGGCTAAAAATTTATTCATTACATGTAAATGATATGTAATGCAGTGCAATCCTTGTGTATAGGTTCATTTCGATTATAATCACGACACTCGATAAGTTGTTCTATGACATTATCTAAATATATAAATATATGTGATATATATAAATATTTGCAAGGAGCCTTGCTGTCATGGTCGGTTGTTGTTGAGTTTGGTTTTTGGCATAGAATTTAGTTTTATGGGTCCTCCTGTGCTTGTTACCTAATCCCTCGTTTTCCCCAATCAGGTCCCTCCAACCCTTTGTGTGTCGTTCAGGTGTTCCCTGTTGCCTCGTCAATTTGTTTGTATTTAGTTGCTTGGTTCCTTTCAGTCCTTGTCGGCTCATGTGTCATTTGTCCATGTCGAGTTTGTTTTTGTCAGTCCAAGTCAAGTCCTGGTTTTCTTCCGGTGGTTTGGAGACTTTGATTCTTGTTGTTTTGTACGATTGTAATTTTGATTAACCAAGTACCTTGTTTGCCTTTTTGTTTTGTTCTACTTTAAATTAAATGATCCAAATCTGAACTCCTGCCTCGCTGCCCTACGTTTAGGCCCTCCTCCACGCCGAAACCTGACACTATCCAAGTGATTTCCTGAGAAAATAATCCATTTCCACCGCTTCCCTTACATATAAAGTTGTTCTCTTCATTTTGTTTCTTTTTTTTTTTTGTTTTGTTTTTTCAGAAAATGCATCATGCACATCAAGATGATGTTCAATATAAAATTAGTTTTAAATGAATTTGGCCAAGGAATAGTCATTAATGCAAAAATAAATAAATAAATAAATTAAAAAAAATCTTTCCATCTTTAACCCCACACACTAACCCTCCCCTCCCCAAAAACACCTGGGTACAGGTGCCGCTCAAACACGGAAGCAGTAGCATTGAATTGGAATAGACTGGCTGCTAGTGAACATCTTAACGCTGCACTCCTTCAGAGAGGGCGACGCAGATTTCTGGCAGGGCTATAGAACGCCTGTTTGTCATCCAAATATTTACTGTAATTAAGACGTTAATACTGTGTTAGCATACGTTATTGTGGTTCGTTCTGACATTTGGGTTATGTCGCCATGGGGTTGAAATATCCCCGGGTCAGGTGCATCCCAGATCAGAATTACATTACATTACAAAGGCATGCATCACAAAACTAATGGTTGCTTGGTCTGCGGCCTTTATTTCATAAATAGCAATTACCTGAAATGACAGGATCAATGCCATGATATTCATTTTTTGAGTTTGAGCAGTTATGTTTATCCTCAGTTAATACGGTTCTCATTTGAAAATGTGATTTATTTCCACATTTTCAAAGGCTGCGCTCTTTTATTCTTCACATTTACAAGTGTGTTGCGCCTCAGTCATAATAGGAAAATGCTGGTCTCGGATGACAACGGTGAACAACGAGCGCTCTAACATGCACTCAAACTCAACTATTGATTCCATGTACGATTTCCATTATTTGATCAAGAACTAGTTTTGGGCGTAACGGTTTTTAATCATTTTTCCTCAGTTCAGTTTTGTTCCCATGTCTTATTGACATCATCGAGATTTGAACTGAATTTAATAACACTTTGGGTGAGGCAATTATTTGCTGTTACAGTCTGCTTGCATTGGTGGCAAATTGGGCCGAACCAGCTGATCGTGTTGTGATGAAGT
This sequence comes from Idiotropiscis lumnitzeri, assembly GCF_059441095.1. Taxonomy (NCBI): domain Eukaryota; kingdom Metazoa; phylum Chordata; class Actinopteri; order Syngnathiformes; family Syngnathidae; genus Idiotropiscis; species Idiotropiscis lumnitzeri. The sequence continues at coordinate 17,101,560 of NC_142393.1, forward strand.
TGATGCTTGTTTAGTGATTAGTCCAGTTTCAGCCCTCCCTCTCCCGTAACTTCAGCTGGGATAGACTCCGCCCTTGAACAATCTTTCACAGGATCAGCAGGAGGTCATATTTTTGTCAGTATCTGCAGTATGTTCGATAAGAGAGTGGAAAAAATGATTCCTTTTTCATTCTAATAACTCATTGTACTTTATCTTTTAGGAAGATCTTTACTTATCGTTACTTAGGATTGACTTCTCCGATAAAGCAAACTATTGCTTTGGTTGTAGCCAATGGAAACATTTTTCAGTCCTAGCCTCTAGTTCAAAAACAGAATAACCTCAGGTGAACCCTCTGCTATATTTCTGCATCTGCCGTGTAAAGCGGTGACACGAGTGGTCATGGCAATGTTGTTTCTGGTGTGTGTGCGTGTGTGGGGGTGTGCATGTGTGTGTTTTAGGTTAGGGCTGGGTGGTGGGTGTTACCTCTCTGTCAGAACTTCTCTGTCACACTCGGTAATGATCAAAGCTCTCACGGGGACCCCCTACCGTACACACTCACACAAGCAGCCAACTGGACAAGAATTGCTCAGCCATGCATCCTTCGCTCCACACGGCTCATGCGGGATCTCGCTCACTCTCACACGTTACACGGTGCCCATTACTGCTTGGTGGCTCCCATCCCACCATCCATTTATTCTTCCCTTTTTTTGTACTCCAGTCCAGGGGTGGCGAACTCATTTTAAATCCTCTGCATAAGAGTTCTAAATCTTCTGATGCTGATATTTGTTCTGAAAAAATGTTTGATGGTGTAAACAGCATAGCAGTTTGTCTACTTTCAACAACACAGTCATTATAAGTTTTTCAATCAATTATTAAAAAAAAAGAAAGAACGAAAACCTCCACATCAACTTTTGTCATTTTGTTATTCTTGTGCCATCATTTCAGTGAAAAAAAAAATCAATAATGGTGGCTGTAACCTGCCAGTCAAACCTAATATTGTTTGACACATGCTTAAATTGTAATTTAACTAACAAGCCCTACAACTAATTATGGTACACTACTGTAAAAGTGTCATTCATTTTTGTGTTTCATGCGTATCTGTGGATCGCGTTTGTGTGTGCATGCCAACAATATTATACAGTATGTCATGTATCGTGAGTACAGTCTCCTCAAGGGGATTTCTGAAAGTTTTTTTTTTTATCCTGCAGGTTGTAATGTTTTCAGTTGCATCTCTGTAATTATTTTCATTAGATTTTTTTTAAATAATGAAGCCAACTGGGCACTTTACTCATCCAGACTTAGAATTCTATCACTCTCTATATAGTGAAGGCTTTTATGGAGGTCATAAAAACAGGTTCAAAATCTGTTCATCTGTGATTCAGAAGAACTTCTAAAATGTATGTGTGATTGACTATTTAACGTCAGTGACTCTTCATTTGTCCTTGTAAAAGACTCCAAGTCAAGTTTTTGCCTGTTCGAGTGATAGAAAATGAGGAGATGATTGAGGGCAGAACAATTATCATTACATCATTCCATCGGTATTGCTGCAAATCCGAACTTTCTTCTTGTCGGTCTGCGAGCAGAAAAAAACATTATTATTTTTTTATATTATTACTATTTGCATGTACTGTAAATTAGTGTGGTAGTCAGTCATATTCCAAGAAAGAAAGCAATTGTCGAGCAATATTGCTCCGACCCATTTAGTCCCACAGCTTTGTGAAGATGTCCTTACGGTGCCTCTTCCATATATTCGAAAAAGTTTTGAGAAAAGTTGCGGAAACCTGATGCTGATGCTGTTGTCCTGGTCAATCAGTAGCGGGTGATTGTTTCGGGATGGGAGCCATAACAAACAAGAGGTGTAATACACAGCATATCGTTCTCCTGATCCTTGCCTCCCTTACGGATCTTCCGTTACACTGCTGAGGCGGCATGGCTCACTAATAGAGTGATCGTCTACCATTCCGGAGGTTGTGGATTCAATCCCTGGCCATTGTGATCATGTTGAAGTGCCCTTGAGCAAGATACCCTCAGTTTCTCCTGATGCTGCGTCCGCAGTGGGAGAATGAGGAGACAGTGTAAAAGGCTTTGAGTACCTGAGGTGAGAAAATTGCTGTACAAGTGAAAGCCCATTCAAGATGACAGGCATTCAAGGTGGCTAATGCTAACATGGCGCTTTAGAGGGAGGAGTGTGTTTGGGCGGCATTGAAGGTCATTACTGGAAGGGCCCAAAAATATTAACGGCCAAATTGCAAATCCTCCGATCTGACAGAGGTGTCAAATCCAGCTCTGGAAAGCACTTACTACAGCCAATTATTATTAAAAAAAAGAAAAAAACTCTCAGGAAGACTCAAAGTGTACAGGCTATGTCACAATTTAGCATTATTCACTTCGCAAGTTTAAAAATACATGTGTATAAAAAGATTTTAAAAAATGAAATTCAGGTCCCTCTGAAGTGCAAACAGGCAGCTTCTTCATAAATTGTCCTCTTAATATAATTAACATAGCATAAAATTGTAGAAATAAGATAATGGCTGTCTTGACAACTTAAACAAATGTAGTCTCACTCAACTTTGATGGCTCATGACGTGCTACCAAAGGTGCAGAGGGCCTGGTGTTTGTACCTCAGGGGTGAGTCTCTTCACACTAGTCTGCGAATTTCTTCACATTAATGTAATGTTGTACTGAGCAGCCAACTCAGACACAGACTACCGAATTCTGGCTTTATGGTCGTCATCATATTTTTCCTATTGCACATCTCTTCTGTGGTGGCATCACAGAAAAAGACAAAATGCCAAAGTAAAAGCAAAACACACATTGTGATTTCATCCTGTAGATCAGACATGTCCAAAGTCCGGCCCGGGGGCCAAATGCGGCCCGGGGTCAAACTTAATCCGGCCCGCAGCCTCTGTAATAAAATTAATACATTCTGGCCCGCACATATACAGTACTGAGTGCGCGCTCTTCCTAACTGCTGTTCTTAATTTACCCACTAGAGGCAGTATCACTACAAGGCATCAGCCCGGGTGACCTTTACCCCCAATTTATAAAATGGCGACAATAAACAAAAAAACGAAAGTTGACTGCGAGGGTCGACGCTTCAAAGATGTGTGGAAATTGGACCATTTCTTCACAGAAATACGTAACAACTGTGTCTGTCTCATTTGCAAAGAGACCGTGGCTGTTTTTAAAGAGTTCAATGTCAAACGACATTACCAAACGAAACACGCTGACATGTATGACAATTTGACCGGGGAGGAACGCAGCAAGAAATTGGCGCAACTTGAAGCGGGTTTATTCTCACAGCAGCAGTATTTTGCAAGAGCCCGAGAGTCAAATGAGAATGCCACGAAAGCTAGCTACGAGGTAGCAACACTGATCGCGAAGCATTGCAAACCTTTCACCGAGGGTGAATTTATCAAAGACTGCATGATGACTATGGCGAAGAAAATATGTCCCGAGAAGCAGCAAGAGTTTGCCAAAGTTTGCCTGGCACGTAACACCGTAGCACGCAGGATTGAGGAAGTGTCGTCAGACATCAAAAGACAATTGGGGGTCCAAGGAAAGGAGTTTGATTTTTTTTCGCTGGCTTGCGACGAAAGCACAGACGCCTCGGACACTGCCCAGTTGCTTATTGTTTTGAGAGGAGTGGACAATGAAATGAACGTTACTGAAGAACTACTTGACCTGCAGAGCCTGAAAGCCCAAACGAGAGGAACAGACCTATTCTCTTCTGTTTGCGCTGCCGTGGATGACTTAAAACTCCCGTGGAATAAAATTTCTGGGATTATTACGGACGGCGCACCATCCATGGCTGGCGAACGAAGTGGATTAGCGACACTAATATGTAACAAAGTAAGTGAAGAAGGGGGTAGCGCTGTAAAACTCCATTGCATCATTCATCAGCAAGTTCTGTGTGCCAAACATCTCCAATACGAACATGTTATGAAACCGGTGATAAAGGCTATTAACTATATTCGCTCCAGAGCGCTATGCCACCGCCAGTTTCAACAGTTTCTCAGCGATGTTCATGCAGAATATGGAGATGTTGTCTATTTCACTGACGTGCGATGGCTTAGTCGGGGTTCTGCACTGTCGCGCTTCTACTCTCTTAAGCAGCAAATCTGTGAGTTTTTGGCTGAAAAGGGACAACCTATGCAAGAACTAAGTGACCCCATGTGGCTAGCTGATTTGGGTTTTCTAGTTGACATTACAAAGCACCTTAATGTCCTGAACACCAGTCTCCAGGGACCAGACGGAGTCATAAACCAACTATTTTCACACATCAAAGCCTTTGGAATCAAGCTCAAACTGTTTGAAAGACACCTGTCGCAGACCCAGCCCAATACTGCACATTTCTCAGCGCTGCAAGAAATCATAATCAGATTCCCAGAGAGCAATATCAGTGCACAAACGAAGAGGTACGCATCAGATATGAAATCTTTGGCTGAAGAGTTCACACAACGCTTTCGGGATTTTGCAGCTATTGAGAAGGACATCGCTCTTTTTTCATCACCTTTATCCGTGGTCACAGACAATGTTCCAGCCCATTTACAGCTGGAGCTCATTGAGTTGCAGTGTGACGCCGAGAGCCGTAGTCGGCACCAGCAACTTTCTCTTGCCAACTTTTACAGAGAGCTGGATAAAGGCAGGTTTCGAGAGATTCGAGAGTTTGCTAAGAAAATGTTGAGCTTGTTTGGGTCGACGTATTTGTGTGAAAAGACATTCTCTGTAATGAACTTAAATAAGAGTCGTCTGAGGACACGGCTCACAGACTCTCATCTGCGAGACATCTTGCGCATTAATACTTCTGCCTTTGAGCCAGACCTGGCCTTTGTGCTGCAGTCCAGATCTCAGTATCACCCGTCACATTAATGCAGGCAAGTCATTTGTCATTAAAATAACTGACTTCATTTTGTTTTGTTCAGTCACAAATTCAGACAAGTTGTCGGTTTTCATTCCAGAATAAAATTTTCAATCAACATTTATATTTGATATGTCATATATATCAAATTAGTCCTGCACTTGTGGTAATCATTTCTGTTTTTCAAAAATTCTGTGGACATTGAACTCCCATGATGATAATATAATTCATGCTCATAATATAATTCATGTTCAAATATTATTTGCACTCAAGAGTATAATTACTTCTGTTTAAGAATAAAAAGTTAAGCAAATATTCAATTGCATGTGATGTTCATATTTCAAATGAACCAAAATACATGTTTGATGGTTTAAATGCAAATAAAAAAGCAAAATGTGAAACACAGAATCGCTTGCTAAAATGTGTTTGAATATATTGTTGTTTATGCAGTGAATGTCAGCCGAGGTCGGCCCCCCCCACATTTTGCAACTTCAAATCCGGCCCGCTTTGCAAAAAGTTTGGACATCCCTGCTGTAGATGGTCCCTGATCTTAAATCTCACAAGATAAAGTAACATCTCGTGTGAACTTGAAATTGTATGATTTCAAAAACATTGGACTTTGGTCAATTCCACTTCATGTGCTATTCGTCTGTCTTCTTCCCAGCCCCCAACATCTGTCCTTGCCACGTTTGGTTTGATTAATTTTTCACAGTTCTTGAATATTTTGCATCTCAGCATGAAACTCAGCCTCGAAACCGTCTTCAGAGGCAGATGCTTAATCATCGCTTTTCCAAAGGCATTGAAAGATTCATCATGTACCACCAAGTCTTCTCAAGTTTTGTGAATTTGAAATATCCGCGTAAAAGTCAATGGAGTTTTCATTGTTTTGACTGCGGTTAGTGGAGTCATTTATCCCCACGCTGTGCTTGTGATGAGCCGGTGATTCATGATTCATGTCTTCTTCCATGTAAAGGAGAGCATGCCTCTCCTCTCCAACCTACATCCCCTCCTCCAAGCTACAGTCCACGGCACACAGAGACAGAAAATGGAGCACCGAGACACCACGGCCCAGCGTGAGACAGGAAACAAATGGGGCTTCCTGATGCTTTAATGTGTCGATGCTGTTGCAGTGTGCGTGTGTTCATGGTTCCTAACTATGGTTGTTGACCCAGAAATGTAGAAATGTTTCACTACTTTATTAACAATTTGCCCTGATAGTACATGTTCACTCTTCTGGTAGATTCAGAGACTTGCCTTCAATGCTTAATTACCGTAGCAGTATCTATCCAAATTGCTGCATGGTAGATTAAGTTAGACCTCTCCACATTGAATATATATATTGAATGGATTTGTGTTGCTCATTTTTTGTCTCTTCTCTTAAATTCCTGCAAGATATAAAATAGTCAAAATGTCACTGTATTCTTATTTAATTGAACTTTGTATACAGTACTTTATGTCAATTTGTTGACATGTGAGTGGAATCTATTTGTGAATGGCAACTTCATGTACCACAGCGCTACTGAAACTGAGAATTAGATTTCGGTGACTTGGTGATGACATTCTGCTAATGCAATGGCATCTCTAATGGTGCGGATTTGGCCATGTGTCCATGCTCCATATACACACACCCCCGCACACACGAGTTGAAATGATGTTATTCCACAGTGTAGGCAGTGAACAGTGAAGAGTCTCTGCCGAGCAAGTCGGAAAAGGAGACGGCCAAACACCAGCAAGAATGTGCCAGCACTATGTGGGGCGGGACGAGGGCTGACTCAGAGACAGATCCACCTCTAAAATGAGCCAATTTCAGAAATGCAAATAAATGTGTGGGAAATTTGTCTTGATGGCTTTATACCTGAAACATTTGAAAGTAAGCAAATAAATGCATAACACATGTTATGTAAAAATTAATTCATAATATGTTCAAATGTTTGAGCTGACTCAGAATGTCCACATTGACAGAGAACATGTTCCATTTCTCTTTGGAAGGCTTGATTTTATTTCATGATGGCATTCACAGTGTTCGTGGCCATAAAACATTACACCTTACATCGAAATCATTTAATGCATGGATGTCAAACTCAAGGCCCGGGGGCCAGATCTGGCCCACCAGTTCATTTTATGTGGCCTGCGGAAGCAAATCTTGTGCGCCCACTTCCATGAATCTGGTTAAAATCTTTACCGAAATTTCTAAATGTAATGTAGAAATAATGGATATTACAAGTGATTTTTGTTACCCAAGTCCCTTACAGTACCTTCAACAATAGTTGAACAAACTATTATCCTTGACACCAGATTTCAAAACTACGTAGTTATGTGGTTGTGCACATGTAATAATATGAGGATATTAAACATTTGCATTGTTTTACAGTCATAATGAACCTCTTTGGGGAAACCATAACTATTATGTACCTCGTGACGAAAATTGTTTGACACCACTGACATAATGGTTGATTTTGCCACCCAGTTTTTATTTAGATTTATGAAAATCTACTCATATACTTAAAACGATGTTCAACATTTCTTCTTGAAATTGCTTTGTTTGATTCTATGACAATAAGAAGCGCAAAGGTCCTTTCATTGCAAAATAATGGAGGCTCCAAACAGTGCCAAGCACACTGAGCAATTTTCTGCTGGATGAGAGCGTGACCTCTAAATTGTTTTAGGTCTAGTGTTCAGTCTTGTTGTCTCATAAAAATAATATCACTATAATATGTGGACTTGTCATCGCATAGAACTTCTAGGGGGGAGAGATTTTAAAACTCATTGTGCGCTAAATCTATTTTTGCTGCACTTTTCCAGACACCGGAAATAGTTGCATCCCTCTGCCCCGAGGCACTGCCAGCCCACCTGAAGGAATCTCATTAGAGACAGATTCAGCTGAACTTGACTAATGTCTGACAGTCGACATGCTGTTTCAGAGGCTTCTCCACGCTGTTGATTTGAAGGGAGCTGCTGCGTGGTTAAAACGAGGATAAGTATGGATTTTAGACTCAACAAAAATAGCATTGTCTCCAAAAAGCCAAGCTTTTTACGCCCCTTAACCGAGACAAAAGGTGAAAATGTAAAGTGCCCACATCAGCTATAATGAGCTGCAGCACATGCTCCACAGCCTGCACTGCTATAACTTGGTTACTGCACTATAGCTGGATGGGGCTGACAAAGCATATAGAGACAGACAGCACAGACACATGGGATAAAGAGAGAGGACAATTTAAAAAAAAAAAAAAATCCCTAGTACTCATCGGCTCTGTGGAGCTGAAATCCCCTCTCTCAGCTCTCTGGCTGGAGAACAAGCAGTAGGTCACAATGGCTAGCAAATTCCCCCGGATTTGGAACACAAAGGGTGGGCAGCCGTCCACTCAATAACCCTGAAAATGCCAGCCCGGCCTAGCCACATGCGCTCCATCCACACGGCCCATCATCCAATAAGTTTGCTATCACAACAGTTTTCATAAACTGGATTGAGTAGAAAACAGATTTTCATCGGTGGTAACAGTTAAAAGCTTCACTTTTACCTCTGCTAAGGTTTTTATTTGATGTTTTTCTGTTTATTCTTGCTCTGTATGCTTATTTAGTAATTTAGTAAACTATTTTTTGTTGGGGTTTTTTGACTATTCATTTAAATGTCTTTAATTCTGTAAGTCAGTTTCAATTGTGTACTTTTAATTACATTATGTGAAGTATATTGAGATGAGATGTGCTATAATTCAATTATTATATTTATTTTACATCTGCCAGTTATTGCCAAGGCAGTTCACAATGTGAACAACATTTCCTTTCTTACTAAGCCCCATCCTCTTCAGAACTATATATATTTTTTGTAAAAAAACGAGTGTTACTCTCTGGATTTTACAGTATCTATATGAACAAGCAATAAATGTGTGTAAAATATTGATAATGTATACAGCTTAAACAGGGTCCAATTGACCTCTGATTAAAAACATATCTATCATGTTAATTTTATATTCCCCCAGCTGTCCACATTCATTTAGGAAAGCTCAGGAAATAATCAAACATATATTTCATCCATCCATTATCTGAGCTGCTTATCTGTCTTTGGTCAGCGCAGTCTCTTTTCCACCTGATCCATGCCGCTCCAACTGTGTCATAGTATATCATTGTTGTTAGACATCCCAATTAGGTTACAAAAAGTAGACTAAATTCAAAACCAAGACTAAATGGTAGCGCATGTGGAGTATTTGATCGCGGTGCAGGCAGACAGATTTGGTACTCCGTGGACGTGTGTGGTATGTAATTCATAAATATGAAAACATCATGAATAATCCGTCTGAATCATTGTGGAAATAAATTCATTGAATGAATTATAATCAGGCGGCACGAGGGATGACTGGTTAGCACGCTGGCCTTGCAATGTAGAGGTTGTAGGTTTGATTCTGTCTCCGGCCTTGCTGTGTGGAGTTTACATGTTCTCACCTGTGCCTGCGTGGATTTTCTCCGGGTACTCCGGTTTCCTTCCACATTCCAAAAACATGCATTGAACACTCTAAATTGCCCCTAGGAATGAGTGTGAGCGTGGATGGTTGTTCGTCTATGTGTGCCCTGCGACTGGTTGGCAACCAGTTCAGGGTGTTCCCCGCCTAAAGCAAGCAGGGATAGGCTCCAGCGCTCCAGCGACCCTAGTGAGGAGAAGCGGTACAGATAATGGATGGAATTATAATCATTACCATCTAAATAGCACCCCCCTGACCATGTAGTATAACAGTTCGGGGAGGAGGGAGGGTTCTCACGCTGATACGCTCGTGGGTCATATGCAGCTGACAACATGATCCGCAAGGGGGATCGTGCAGTTTACCTGCTAATGTCATGCCCCAGCAGGTGTATTTCTGTTTAATCAATGGTAAACTTCGACCGCCCAGATTTGAATGCAAATAAGGACTACGATTGGCCGTGACTCGGCTACATTCCATCCCACAACGTCCCAATCCTACCAGTGCAAAGTCTAACAAAATACCAAAAGAAACAAAAATCCAACCATCGCACACTTTGCACGAGGCTTGCGCAGCAGAGGACTAGCCCTGACCCATTTCAAGTCCACTTAAGAGACTCCATTAGTTTGTCACATCCAGGTGTTTAGCACACTTGAGTTTGATAAGATCATTAGGTTACTCACAGACAATTAAACAATAAGATAATTAAGCTGAATTAATGTCTAGTGTCCCAGGAATTGTTCTGCTGGTGCCTGAAGCAAAGGTACGGAGATGGCAGCAGGTGGCTGAGTGGTGCTGCTTAGCCAAGTTATAATGATTATCTGGGTGTGCGTGTGTGTGTGTGAGTGTGTGTGTCAGGGAGTTGCAGACTGATTCTCATCACTCTGATTGTTCCACTTGTGTTTTCCGTGACTGATAGTAATTGCAACAGCATTTGGCTCCAGTGCAAATGGAAGTGGGATGAGCCGTCAGCGGTCACTGAGGGCATTTGGCCATTGAAAGATCTTTAATACAGCATGATGTGCAGCTGGAAAGTATAAAGTCATAAATGTTTTTCTTTTATTTCATGATCCACCTGGAATGGGACTGAGAAAAGATCCACAACAGTATTCATGGTCAAGTGTGTTAAAAAATATATGGAATTACTGCCACCTTTGCTGTTTTTGAATTTTGCCACTAGTTTACACCAGTCACTGTAAAAAAAAATGTTACTCTTTAGTCTCCAGCAAGTCCCTTATGAGGATAAGTGGTTAATGGATGGATGGATAGTTGGATGAATATCTGTACTTGTACTTAATCACAGCATGCGTGAGTACACTTTTGTTTTCCCTTGACTAATAATTCATTTGCGTGCAAATAAAGGCCTCCCACATATAAGACACCTCCCCTTCCCAGCCACAAAATTAAGGGAGTGGGGGGGGGGGTCCGACCCCCTGAAAAAGGAGGTGCTGTAATTGCTATAATTCGTACATGGTGAGTTTCATATTTTTGTGACACCTCATCAATTTAAGCCAAAATTCTACACTTCGGTCACATTTCAATTGTTTTATTTTATTTTAAATCCACTGTGGAGGCGTATAAAGGCAAAGCTATCAACAAAAATCAAATACCGTGAATAGTTCTGGCCCTAACTGAGTGGCTAGTAAGTATTGAATGGCTGGCGCGCCCACACATAACTTGCCAGAGCACAGATGCTCATTTTCACTCAGATTTTATATACACCCATTTCATGCAGCTCCAAATTTTAAACAGTGCCACACTCACTCCTGCGTTCAGAAATGTCACACGATTTATTTTTACTGTGGTATTATCATCAAAAAGTGAAAGAATACAAGCTATTAATGGACATTTTTTTAACAGCCAGTCACAACTTTTTTTTTTATAGCAGTTCTTTTCAAGGTCGTATAAATACGGAGGCTCCTTTCAGTTTCTCATTCATCAGAGTTGAGGAAGCAAGCAAAGGATCAGAGGCTCAGTAGAGCCATAAATTTAAAAATCTGATTTTCTGCTCTGGTGTAAACGCACTCAGCGACTCACAGCGTATGGGCTTGAGAGCTAGATCCCATTTCTAAACAGTTTCTGGGCACCTGACCAATGCTATCAAAGAAAATAAAAAGCGTTTTAATTCCCATGGCATGTTTATTGATCATAACACTGCCTTTTGATATGTGCTGCAAGAAGGAGCACTCTGCCTGAATATCAATGAAGTCCCACTGACAGGCAGATAGAGTGGGAATATTGCCAAGGCCTTGTTTGTATTGCACATTTTTTATTACAGCCTTTTCGCTTGTGTTCTGTTTTGTCTCGCCCCATTCATTAAATGCTGTTTTATTTTTCCTTGCCAATTTGTCACAACCAGCTCTCTGAAGCCTGTAATATTTTGTGTATAATCACATCACAATCAGCTGCAGAGACGTCAACTCCTTTTTCTCCTTGTGCTATTTCGAAATGCTCCACTGCTGACAGCACTGACGCTTGTTGTTTCGGAGCGGGATGATTTTGTAAGCACACACAGGAACACTAGTATGTAAATGTATTAGTTGAGGTCTCAACCTTCAAACTTTATTTCTCGTTTCATGAAATGATTGCACATGAAGTAAATTTAGATGCTGGTATATTACATGCAATGTACTGTATATAATGTTTATAGCATTCATGAAATATGGATTAATTTGTTGATGTTAAAGCTGCACTCCGCAGGATGTTGAGTTTCTAATCGCTACTGCCCCATGTGGCCGAATAATGAAATTGCACACTCCTTGATGAATTTATTTAAGCATGGTTTCACCGTGACTTATACTTGGGTTGCGAACTGAGTCAAGTAGGGACCACAAGAACATTTGCTCCGGAGCGCCATGAGATTCTAAATGCAAATAAAACTTGTGAGAAGTTGATATTCAAAGCCTAACAGCATTCAAGCCACTAATTAGACAATTATTATTAAATACCTTTTTTTTTTTATCTTAAAACCACATCATATATAATTTTTAAGAATTAATTTAGCAGAAAGTGAGTAATGGATTACTACTGTATTTATAGATTTAATCTTATATTCACAATAGCAGCCAGCATATTATGGCTTTTTGATTTTCTCTCGCTGCTGAAAAATATAGTTCCAGAATCATAAATAGTCTCATGTTATGCCCAAAACAAAATAGAGTGATGACTGTTGTCTGTCTGGCCAAGTTGCAAATGGTGGCTATTCAAGGCTTCCCAGGAGATGAATTATGAATTATAGCGTTTTGAGTGAAAAATGTATGTTTGTGGTTCCCAAAGGACGTGCTGCTGATACTGTCAATCTCCCGAAGAGAGCAAAGACGAAATACTATTTAGGAAACTTCTTTGTTGAGCACAAAAATCTGCCAGGGAAGGAGAATATTGTGAACGAGGGATCATGATCCCTTTGTAGTTTATAGAGTAATTCACTTTGCCTCCCTCACATTGCTGTGCACGTCCACGGGGCACATGATTTGAAAAATGGACTCAAGTCTAAATCTAAAATTTAGTCTACTTTTTGTCACCAAATTACGAGATGCTTAGGGGGCGCGGCAGGAACGCCCAGTGAGGCGTAGCCGGTCTACCAAATTCACACACCCGCTGAACTAGACCATTGCCCCCGTCACGAAAATTATATGTTTTCTTTTTTTTTTTTTTTTGTAGATCCATGCCATGTCCCACATCTTCTTCAGCTTCACATCCTCACTGTTCATTCTCTACTTCTACAGTTAATGCAGTGTGACCCTGCTTAGACCTCGCTGAGCCTGGAATTGAATATCTGTCAGGCCCTGTGGCTTTCAGAGTTTTAACTCTATTTGAGTCTTTGACTGATTGACATTATGTGGTTTAAAAGTCTCGTATACAGATGTCGTTACTTGTCAATTATTGGGATGTGAAGGAAGAAATACTCAGCTGACTTTTAATCATATCCTATACAATTCACCCACACTGTCTTTATATGTCAGTCAATAAAAAACATTTGCTACGCAAGTGCTTGCTGTGCTCTCGTCTGAGCACCACAGTGACGCTTCCAAAAGGGCACTTTAAACATCTATCAGCATTTAAATATAGTTCAACCGTCACATTGTCGCGTACGACGTGTTGTAGGTAATTACACAACTATAATGACTATTGTGTCAGTATGATCATCAACTGTTTTTTGTCCCACACATGCCATCCATTCTTCCATTATCTGTACCGCTTCTCCTCACTAAGGTCGCAGGGGTGCTGGAGCCAATCCCAGCCGTCTTCGGGCAGTAGGCGGGGGACACCCTGAACTGGTTGCCAGCCAATCACGGGGCACACGTCGTCAAACAACCATTCGCGCCCACACTAATACTTAGAGGCAATTTAGAGTGTTGAATCAACCTGCCAGGCATATTCTTGGAATGTGGGAGGAAACCGGAGTACCTGGAGAAAACCCACACAGGCACGGGAGGAACATCCAAACTCCACACAGGAAGGCCGGAGCCGGGATCGAACCCACAACCTCCACATTGTGCAGCCATCGTGCTAACCAGTCGTCCACCGTGCCGCCCCACACATGCCAACATAGCTAATACCCAACCACTGTTCGACAATCAGGTGTGCCGTGAGAAATTACCTAATTTCTCTTTATTGGAACGAAAATGATTATTTACAACAGATCTTGTAACTTCCTTCATCTGTCCATGCCAGCGCGTATAGCAAATGTTTAGAAGTATAAATGGTAGATGGGCTGTCACTTGTATAGCTTACCTTACCTTTGCTACTCAAAGCGCTTCACACTATTACCTCACCTACCTACTGATGACATGTAGAACAATTTAAATGCATTTCCACTAGATGGTAGAAACTATAATCATTTGTGTCACTCATCCAGCGTTTGCAGTTGTAGGCTTCACTACTGTTAGCCAAGCTAAGGAAAATAGCAATAGCATTTGAGGCCAACTAGTGTATTGAGCCAACGAGGCTTGTGCCTTAAATATATTTCATGTTAAACTGTCCCAATGTTAAATGTGCCGGACCTCCTGCTCCTTTTCCCAACTGGCTTCTCCATGGTTATCAACCTGCCTGCGTGAGCACGGCGCCAGAGAAGACGAAGACATGCTGGGCTGCTGACTGAGAGCACAAAACTTGAGTGTGTGCATCAGTGTGTGTTTGTGTGCGTGTGTTTCAAACATGATACAAAAAGCTGTGATGTTGTTTGAGCTGATAAATCATATTCATGTTTTGGGAGTAGAAGAAAGTGATAATGGCTCTTTAATTTTGGACTTTTTTCTCACTTGGATAGTCTGAGTCCCACCCCATATGCCCACATTGTCCCACAAGAATTTGGGTGCTAATTGTACAAAAGGTCGTGCTCTATTGCGTTTGGAATAGACTAAGTGAGACCTTGGCAGTTGTTCCATGAGTCACACGCGATATTTTTTTTTCAAATAGAGGCCCTTATTCTTTAAGTGTCGCGTTAGAGCTGAGCAATATAAACTTAAAATAAAATATTTTTTTTAAATACATTTCCCCATTGTTTATATTTACACAATGTTCTGCTTTTGTTTTATTTGCATCAGGGATTTGCTTTTTTCTCTTGATGCAAAACATGCTTTGAAACTGTTTAGTTTTTTTTATAGCAAGTAGGACATATTTCTTTACCTAAAATATAAAAAGAATTGTGTGGTCATGGGGGAAAACGGACCCTTTTGTTTTTTTTCAAAACCTGTACACAACGCAGAGTCCACGATCCCTAAAAACAAATAAGAGAGAAATATTTAACAGTCTTTTAGCATCCGAAAACCGCATGATTTGGCCGGTGCATCTTTGAGGTCAAAGAGTAACACAGTCAGACTGCACCCCGATCCACTCCCCTATTTTTTTCAAGTCATTTCTCCTGTAGCGTTACAGTTCGAAGAAGCTCATCCGTCGGATCATAAGTTTCCAACATGACCTTAAATAATTTATTTTGCAACATATTATGCAAATGTGTTCCATATTTTATCAACCTGATTGACCCTGCAGCTTTGCTTCATTCAGTGCACGAGAAGAGGCGAGTTGTGGCAGGAGAACTCGTGAAAAAACACCCCTGGTCACAATGATCTGAGCAGTTCCTAACCAAGAAGAACATCACTGTCCTGGAGCAACCCTCCTACTCCTCTGACATGTCTGTGTCTGCTTTATTTTTTTTTTTCTGTTCCTCAAGTTAAAGGGGACCGTTTAGTGGATCCATTTTGAAGATGTGGATGTCATCAAGATGGCCATGATGATGGATTTGGAAACCTTCCATCTCAGATGACTGGAAAGAAGGGGGACTACAGCCTGGACTGGTCGCCAGTCAATCACATATAAAGACCGACAGACAATCACACTGGGAAATGAACCCACGCTGCCTGCGTCAAAGTCAGTCCGATCATTGCCTCATGTTGAATCTTTCAATTTTATCAAAGCAAACTGACCAGAACAAAATGTCTGATTCTAGAGGGAAAATAATCCTCAATGAGCTTCTTTAATGTTTCTCGAGACGTCTGAAGGAGCTCGGGGGGTTGGCAGTGGGGTCATTTTCATCCCTTCCTCACCTCTCCTCTTCCATCCTTCATTTCACATTTTACTCCTCTTCCTTCTTTACATCCACCTTTACCATTGTCTTGTCTGTCTTTCCATTTCCGTCTGCTTTCTCACCCTCTGCCCCTCACTCATCCTCACCCGCCCCTCCTTCTCCTACCCGGCATGACGTGGGATCACATCAAGGAACTGTTGCTGGGAGTTACGGGGATTGAGAGCGACGCGCTGGAATGCAACTCCAGCGGAGCCCCTGAGAGCATTTGGAGGAGGGAGAGGAGGAGGCTGTCGACTATTTCCACTTCATGCCTCTCATGTGTTTCACCTGAATACTCTAACTGCTCTCTCTCTCTCTCTCTCTCTCTCTCTCTCTCTCTCTCTTGCTCTTGCTCTCTCTCGCACTCGCTCGCTTTAACCTCTTTTTATCCACCCCATCATACCTCCATCTTCTTCTGGCATCCACACTCTGCCTTGCACTTCTTCTTTGCCCTTTTGCTTGACTTTTGTGCTGTTTATTGGCCTTCTGTCAGGCTGTCCAACCAGGCAGCCTGTTTGTCTATAAGCAGTGTAAATGCCAGCTAAACAGACAGTGGCAGAGGCAAGAGAAGGCAAACACATGGAGATGCAAATGCACACCACACACACACAAGCACACACCGTGGCCAAACACACATTCTCTGTCATCAGCAGAATGAAAGTGCTTTCTAGTGTTATTTGAATGAGACAGAAAAGATCCCTATTCAGCCCCTCTAGCCCGCTTTTATTAACATGGTGAGGCGACATCAGCGCCCCCTCCTCCCTATCCCCTCCCCCTGCCTCACATCCCCTGTGTCTGGCTCACACACACGCACACACACAGTGTGGTAGGCTTCCTGCGCAGGTATGATCCCTTCTTTCCTTTAGTCGGCCCCCTCCTCGCTCTTTTGTAACCCCCACCCCTCTCGCTCTATCTCGCTCTCTATCTCTCTACGTAAAGGGGCGGTCAAACACCCCACACATCCACCAGTGGCTGAAGCAGCAGCACTAGCATTTCTTTGGAGCGGACCAGAGGACAGGACAAGTGTTCTCTCAATGCAGCAGCGTGGAGTGACATGTGGACTCACATGGACATGTCAGAACCAAGCCGAAGGATGGACCAACTGACTTCCCATGCATGGATGCTCATCGCTTCTTCTTTTTCCATTTTGGTGCCACAAACCTCACTCAGAAACCCCTGGTGAAGTGGTAGTTTTATATTATATTTATTGATATTTTTGTTTAGACATGTTTTTAAATGGATTTTAAAATGGTCTTTATATAATGTGTCTCCTTTGAGTTTGGTTTGCAGCTTTGATAGGCTTGCAGAAGTTTATTAATGAGCAGCTTTGAATGACAGCTCAGTATTGGATTAATTTAATGTCTGCTTGTAAATACACAATCACAATTGCCTAACTTGATACATAGCCATTTATTTCATGCATTCAGGCACTGATTGGTTTGTTGAACATTAAGGTAAAGAGAACATCTGTCTCAGTTAACTTCAAGTTCACCGTCACCTCTGCTCAGAATGTTGCCTGCCACAAGTGGCAGAGTGGAGACATTTAATCCTTGTTAAAGCAAGTTATTGTTAAATTACTTTAAATAGAACATTTTGCTGGTGTGCTTGCAACATGTGCTGCCTTCTCCCAGTGGAAGCCACTGAAATCATTTGCAGGAGAATTTGGCCCCTCCTACTCCAAAGAACAAGACAGTACTAATTGTGATCCAATATATGGCACGATTCTGTTGCTTTAATTTATATTTATTCTGGCACTGGCCCAATAAGTAGCCATTTTTTTCATTTTTGTCTTTAGAGGCAGTTATATTAGAGGGTAACTGAAATATAATAATTATTATTATATAGTAAGTCAATATCATAGAAATTATAAAATGATTATATCATGTTTTTCTTCCTTTTTATGTATTTTGTGCCTGACTACATTTTGAACTGTAAAATATAAAATAATTGCGCAACATTGAGCAGTTTTTTTTTAAATGTCAATATGTCATCGTATAATTTTCAAAAGCTCAAGGAAATACATCCCACTTATTAAAACTATCAGTAGGCTGACCTTATAGTAAAAGGAAGCCTAATGTACGAAGTGGGCTATAAACAACATCTTAGCTTTGAGTGCACACCTTCTAATTTGTATCAATTTTATTCATAGTTCTCTTTTTATGTGTCCATGTGCCTACTTGCCCATACGACCAAGTCTTCCCATTGCCCAGTGCGCTTTATGGCTTTTTATTCCTATCTGACTCTACTGATGGTTCATATAGGGATGGAAGCCATGCATCGCGCTGGAAGCACACACAACACAGTGGAACACACGCATACCTACACAAATATATATTGGGGATATATAGATGAGTGTGGATTCATGCGTTCAGGAGAAGAGCTGTCACACAAAGTGGGATATGGACACACTCTCACATGTACGGTGAATTTGTGAACCTCTTCAGCACTTCCTCAATCCATATATCTGGTGCTGAGCATCAAACAAAATTGATATTGATCTCAACAGAGAGGAAAAGTGGACTCAGATGAATCAGATCAATATGAACCTGGGAAGTGGAGCTCTTTCCAGGGGAGCTGTCACAGAAATAACACAATGAAGAACCGTTTAGTTACCAATATTAGTTCTTATTGTTAGTGTGAAGAAACATGGCAGCAAGTAATCATGGCAACAGTATTTTGTCAAATAGTTGCTGAGAGCATTTATTTACTTAACTGTGATGGGGTGAAACCTTTAATTCAAGTTTACCAAAAGTGGAAATAAAATATGTCCGTGTATGCAATGCTAAACGATCTTCACACAGGAATCTCATTTAGAACATGGACTCCACATTTTAAATCATACAAGCAACTGCGCTTCTGTTTTAGTTTGGAAAAGGGTCAAATGAGTTTATGCCACTAGTTGATGTCATCTGTCAAATGGGGTAATGACAGTTATGACCCTTTTTTCGAATAGGAAAGGGGAGGTGTTTGATCATGTTTATGTGACGTAAAAAAGTAAATTATTGGGAGGAAATAAGGCGAAAATCATGCTATCACTGGCAACGTTGTAGTGGACAGCCTTGTGTATGTATGATATTTCTATGGAATTGGGTTCTATTATTATCCTTTTTGTTTTCATGTTGGAAGGTAAACGCAATTAAAAAAAACATGCAGTCAGCAAATCCGTTGACAAATCAAACACTTTAGAAGTCTCTTTTTTAAGGATGGCATTATAAAATAGTTGTGTGCACACGGTGGAAAATATACAAATTAGTCATTTCAAAAATGGAAATGCAGTGTTTGTTATTTTCTCACACTAATTGAACAATAAAGTTTTGCCACTTAACAATGTTGTCTTTATTTCTTGTAGTATCTGGGGGGTAAGGGGGGGTGACACCGAGTCCCCCATGTTCCGAATTGCTCATGAACGTATTTTACAGCATTTTCGGTTTTAACGGGCCTTTGGATTCCCGAGTGACAACTTGCTTATCCTCTGGCGCTCCCATCTGGATAAGCTGCGCAGTTTTGCTTTGTAGCCAACGATACAGTAAACGCAGCCAATATTCTGTAATATTGTAGACAGCATGGCCTCTGGAGAATTCTCATATTGCCTACAAAATGTATCAAATAATAGATCTGTGATTGTTTTACTATATACTTGCAACAAAGAATGGCACGCGGAAGTAAGTGTTCTTGACCAGTTTCTTTTTCTTTTAACGAGGAAACCGAACGTCTGTCCACAAAATGCGTCGAATAATATATCGGTTGAATATTTGCTTTTGAGTTATGTTTTGGTTTTGTTTTTTGTCTGGTTTGTATTTCTACATAAGATCTCCACAAAACACCGAATAATATATTATTATATTATATTAAGTCTATATCTTCATGTTTTCACACCAAACTGCGTCCGTTATCACTTCCATTCCTAACAGCTATCCGCTGGGTAATTGTTGCCATACCCTGCAATTCGCGTGTTTCTACACTAGATGACAATACGCACCCAAACGTGGTTGCGAGTCCACCAAAATATGCCAGAAGAAAAAGAAGATGCCCGGATGTGACGCCACAACCCGCCTCCTTCATGAATGGTCTACCAAGTGTTATAGAGGTGTGTCACTGGAATCTTAGATAATTTCTTTTTTTGTGTGTATTTCATCAAGCCAAAATTTCACACGGGGGATTGAGAGATTTGTCGTGTATATTCGTACGGGGTTAAAAAATAAATAAAAAAGGGAAATAAATACATCAGCGACGAAAACAGAGTATGGCAAAGCGGAGTGGATGTAAAAAAGCAGATGTCGATACAAAGAAGCTGAAGCAAGTGCTGAAGGCAAAAGTTGGAGGAGCAAAAGACAGGGCGAAGAGAAAAGATTCAGGTAATCTTGACCAAATTTAACATTGTGCTGTATGAGCACACCGAAGTGCCGTTTACGGACACGTTATTGTGCTGCTTTGGTAACATGCTGATACCATATCGGGTAACTTCAGTTACTACTACTAATCGGTCAATCTTACAAAGGTCTTTATTGCTATACGTAGTCCTTGTGATTGTGTTAACTTTCTGTATTAACTTCTTGTCAAGACTCAAATTATTTACAGAGGTTTTGTCACCACATAGCACTTAACCAGCACCCACTAATTTCACAGTCTGGCTCACTACCCATGTCCTGTCCTGTCCTGTCTTGTCTTGTTCTAAAATGATCTGTCCTACTTGCTGTGTTTGTATTCCTTGCTCACTTAGTGTAGCGCTGCCCGTTCACATACGAATAACCCCATGATGCAGTTGTGATAATTGTAATACTGTACTAATATTGTGCTGTCTTGCTCTATGCTCTCTTTACTCTCTGTCTGACTGATAAATGAACTGATCGCAATATTTTTTCCAACACTAAAAGACATACAGATCAACCCTATGGCATGATCGAGCATACAAGAAACAGTAACGGTTTAGAAAATAAACAAATGATTGATCATTAACAAATTAAATGGTGGGAATTGTTTCCTGTTGTGTCTAAGGCGATGCTGACAGTTCAAAAGAGGAGGAGATGCTCAGGAGGAGGGTTATTCCGAAGCCACGCTCCTCCTCAGTTCATGGAGTTGGGAGGACGTCTGGCATTATCACCGGCAAACACTTTCGATCATCGGTGAAGATGGAGGACACACACTGCAGCAATAATGATTTTGATGAAAAGAAGAGTTTAGCAACCACATTGACAGACAAAATAAAGGAAGAAAAAGAGGATGAGAGTGAGAGTGAGGAAGAGGAAGACGACTGGGAGGAGGTGGAAGGTGAGTAAAAAAGAAGTTTATCATTGTACCTCTCCTTGCTTTTCATTTAACGTGTGTTTGTGTTTTGTGAGAACTGGCTGAGCCTCTGAGTCCAGCAGAAAACCCAGAGCCAGTCCTCCCCTCTCAGCCTGTTGAGATAGAAATTGAGACCCCAGAAATCAGGAAAAAGTAAGTGAACATCACTTTGAGCATTTTTCTTAATTATTTTTAGTCTTTCGTCACCTCTACTGGCGTTCTTGTGCAACAACACCTATTAAACAGCACTAGGTGTCAATATTGCTCCACAAGCAACTTGTTCTCGTGTTATCTTTCTGACTAGTGTTTTCAAAGGATACGTTGTTATACCTCATTCTTAGTTGCATGTATTTTTTTTTATTCAGTTATTAACTTGACTTTGTACTGATGCGCCAGTAAACTGTTGCTTAAAACATTGCCAGTGTAGTTACTGCAGACTTGTTGTCACTGATGGAAGTCCAGTCGTGTATTCCATTTTGCCTCAATTGGTTCAAGGTACAATTAACCAACACTTGCACAGAATCCTCTGAATTTAGATGATCTGTTAATGGTCTCATGCATTATTAGGGCTAAGCAAAGTGGTAGTAGTCTTGTAAAACAATGCTTAAATAGTTTTTTGGCACTTGTGTTGACTGCCTGGGCTTGCCAGTGGTCTGCACTTTACTGAGAGACATGCTAGTTGTATAATATGGTTGTAAAATTTGTACAAGAAGTAACGGTGCCCCTTTTGTCTATGCAACAAAAAAAAAAAGGCTATTTAATTTTGTTTGCTCCGGATTGTTATTAAGATACTGTATTTATATTTAAAACATTTGAGACACTTGAGACTTTAATTGAAAATTGAAAACCTTCCCATTATTCTGCTCAGACCAAAGCTCGACCAAATTTCATGGCAACTGGTGAAGTAGTTTTTGCCTTTGAGTGTCCTTACTGACAAACAAATTTTGCTAATGCTCAAACATTATCTCTTATTGTGAGTAATCATCATTTGTGATTCTCCAGGCAGAAGAAAAAGGCTGAGTTTGAAATGTACCTGAGACGGATGATGAATCGTTACAAGAAAGACCTGCTGATCGACACACATAAGGTGAACACGCATGCGTTCACTTTTGTAGTTAGCATCCTTCCACACTGCCTTTGTGAGTTATTGTGAGTTTCCTTCTATCCTTTGTCAGGTGCACCTTATGTGTCTCGTAGCCAGCGGGATGTTCCGCAACCGTCTGTGCAGTGAACCCGACCTGCTGGCTGTCACGCTGTCGATGCTGCCTGCTCACTTTAGTGCGGTCGCCAAGGAACGTAAAGACCAGAACTACCTGTCTGGGCTGCTTAAATGGTGCGTCCATATAAAAGAAATAAATAAATGCAGTTTTCGTACCCTTTAAATCAATGACTCCCTGCCATGGAGTCTTGGTTCAATGATGGGTGGTAAACACTGCTTAAAGGCGAAGTCAAGTCAAGCATTTTCATTACAATATGTTCATGTTCCTCCATAGTCTACACACAGAATATATTACGTGTGTGGAATATGAATTAAGCAGAAAAATACACAATTTTATAGCCATCTCAGGCCTTTTGGGCACTTGCTGTCAACTTCATTTGTATTCCACAAACAAAGTTGAAGTATGGATAATTCATTTGAATGTATTAATTTATCTCCTTAAAATAGTCTGTGAAGTGTGTGAAACTAAAATTGGCGCAGAGTTTCAACTTTTCACAAGTGTTGTTAATCTCACTTCACCTTCAAGGTTTCAAGCAACTTTCACCCTCAACCCAAGTCTTCCCTATGAAGAGCGTCCAAACCCTCGCACTCTGCTGGAGAAACGTCTAGCAAGCCTGTCGGCAAAGAACCACCAGGAGATGACTCATGTCGGTAGTGCCCCTCCACAAGTGGAATGGTATGATTCAAATAAAAAGGGTTGACATGGTTTTCTTTTTCTATTTCTTTTGTGTTTCTTGTAGCTTTTCATGCTGGTCTTGAGGTCACTGCAGCTCTTTTGTCGGTTGGTTCTTTCTCTGCAGCCCATTCCTTTCAAACCTCCACCATCCAAGGTAAAGTCACCATTTTTGAATACTGTGCATGTACCGTATGTTAGTCATCCATCTACTTTCAATACCGCTTATCCTCATTCAGTGACAGTTAATATTGCCATAGTATTAAATGCATTTTTGCACAAATTTAGTCTTACTCTTCAGCGCACACATTACCTTTTTCTAAATTTTCGTGTGTGATATACATACACAATTTTTTCATACTTTACATGTAAATCCATGTCTTGTTTCCAGGGCAAAGTGGCCACAACCTCCTCTAACTCGCCAGAAAAAACAAACCAAAACCAAGAAACATCAACGACCAGCTCACCTGAAAAGAAAGTCTCTCCAGGCTCGAAGAGGCCAGCTGGAGGAGCAAACAGTGCCGAAGACAGGGGAGGGAAAAAAGCAAAGAGAAAACCATTAAAGGTTGAGGAAGAAGAAGTGGGGCCAGAGAAGATGATGTCGCCAGGAGGCCCAAGACCAAAGAACTCCAAACGCCGTAGCATCGCCTCAAAGGTCACCTACAAGGAAGAAAGCAACAGTGAGGGCGAGGAGAAACTTTGTGATGAAGAGTTTCAAGTGTCGAGTGAAGATGACAGTGAAGATTCAGAGCTTGGGAGCAAGTCTGCCAAGGTAGTAAAGGGGAAAGAGAGAAGCAAAAGCAAGGGTAAAAACAACAGGAACAATCCAGCCCAGAAGAAAATGACTTGTGTAGGGAAAGATGAGGAGAATCATGAGGGTGCTGAAAAAGCAATGGCGGCCAGCAAAGCTAAACGACGGAGTGCGAAAAAGAATAATGGTGTCGGAGCTGACCAGTGGTTGGAGGTGTTTGTAGACAAAACATCCTCTTGGGTGTGTGTGGATGTGGAGCACGGAGTGGGCACGCCTCACCTCTGCACCCAGAATGCAACACGGCCCATCACGTATGTGGTGGGCGTGGACGGAGACGGCTTTGTGAAGGACCTGGGCCGGAAGTACGACCCCACCTGGATGACATCGAGCAGGAAGAGGCGGGTGGAGGAGGAGTGGTGGGAGGAGATGCTGCAGCCGTTCTTGAGACTGGAAGATGAGCGAGACGTAAAAGAGGATAAGGAGGTGAATCATTAGAAAACATTAAAAAAAAAAAAGCCGTTTGTATCGGCGTGCGCTCAAGCTTTATTTTCTTGTCCACTCAGATGCAGAAAAAGCTGATGAACAAGCCCTTGCCCGTTTCCATCGCTGAGTACAAAAACCACCCACTGTACGCTTTAAAGAGACACCTGCTCAAATATGAAGCTGTCTATCCCGACACAGCCGCCGTACTCGGATACTGCCGCGGAGAGCCAGTGTACTCCAGGTCAGCCAAACAATTAGGACACTTCGGTGTGAGGGAGCGTCTGGGACATAATTTAGAAGCACTTACTTTTAAAATGCTCTCAAACTACTGAAACGTCCTCATAACCACGACTGAATTTCGTTCACTCGTACACACTACTGAAATGTATATTTTTTTTTATAAATATATTTTTTGTTTACAATAATGCTTGTAAATGCAGCATTATCAGTCTGTTTGTAATTATGTTGTTTATTACTATATTATTTAATAGTATATCATTGTCGTTCTGTCAATTAAGCAAGGAACACAGTATCCCATTCTCGAGGCTAATATTATTAAATGGGATCTTGTTCCTTTCTGCTAGAGATTGTGTGCACACTCTACACTCCAAAGACACATGGCTGAAAGAAGCCCGGACTGTCAGAATAGGAGAAGTACCCTACAAGGTAAGAGGTTTTTACTAAAATATATTTTTTAATTTTGTCAATGTACTGTTTTTACTATTCATTATGAATATGATTACATCTTATGTACAGTGTTTGACAAATGTGTGTCTTTTTAAATTAGCCACACTTGTATTCCAATTAAGATGTAGGAAACTCTCTAGCATGAAAACATGATGTGCTTGAGCTTAATTTTGAGTTTCGCAGCAAAGGCTGTGCATA
Source organism: Idiotropiscis lumnitzeri (assembly GCF_059441095.1). Classification (NCBI taxonomy): domain Eukaryota; kingdom Metazoa; phylum Chordata; class Actinopteri; order Syngnathiformes; family Syngnathidae; genus Idiotropiscis; species Idiotropiscis lumnitzeri. The sequence continues at coordinate 17,126,710 of NC_142393.1, forward strand.
CTTAGTGTTTGTGATGTCTTAGTTTTGTAGTTTTAATAAATCTTAAAAAAAAAAAAAAAAAAAAACTTTTTTTGCCATTGTGGGGGTTGTATGTAGAATTTTGAGTCCAAAAAAAAGAATTTTATTTTTTTTTAGAAAGCAACTGTAAAATGGTAAAACTCCGAGAGCTCACTAAAGTTGAATCTACATTAAAGCACTTGATCCTGGATGGTCTCTGCTCGTTTTTATGACTAGTTGGTCGAATTAATTTTGTTCCAAGGTTTGTTTATCCTTTTCGAACTTTGTTCAATTCAACGAATGATGCTTTAAAGTCATTTTGTGTCCATGTCAGATGGTGAAGGGCTTCTCTAATCGTTCCCGTAAGGCTCGGATGATGACCGAGCAGAAGGATGAAAACGACCTTGCTCTGTTTGGAGAATGGCAGACGGAGGTGTACCAACCTCCCATCGCTGTGAATGGCAAGGTATTCAATGCCAATAAATATGCAACTTTTCTTTTGGATTGAAGTGAAAAAGTAACCAATTTGGCTTAGAAATGTTGAAAAGCCAAAAGCTGGACTATACCTTTCAAAAGATGCATTAAAATGAAGAAATTACCTCAAATTGATTATTGTTTAATATATTCACTTAGTGCTGCATTATTTACTACTCATTTGTTGCCTTCAGGTTCCCCGCAACGACTATGGCAACGTCTACTTGTTTAAGGCCTGTATGCTGCCGGTGGGCTGCGTCCACCTCAGGCTGTCCAACCTGCACCGAGTGGCCAAGAAGTTGGACATGGATGCCGCCCCCGCCGTCACTGGTTTTGACTTCCATGGGGGATATTCACATGCAGTGTAAGACAGCTTTTTTAAATTTGGATTACCTTTTAGGTACATGTTTACAACAGTAAGCAATGATACTGAGCAGAAACAGTGTACAGCCGGGATCTCCCACTGAATTTATGTGGGGATTGTAGGTGTACTGTGTGCGTGGCTTCCGTCCCTGCCAAAAATGTACTCATTATTCATTTTGAAGTGTTGAAAAATGTCCTTTTTCTCATGGTTAGCAGTTTTTGTGCACGACCCTGCTCACATTCACACAAAGAAACCATAATGGCAACACCCTTGGCTTTGATAATTAATAGTACAGGAGAATAATATATTTATTATTAAGTTAGTTTCCAACATGTATTCCAGCACTGATGGCTACATTGTGTGCGAGGAGCATGAGGAGATCCTCAGAGCTGCCTGGGAAGAAGAACAAGAGCTTCAAAAACAGAGGGAGAAAGAGGTAAGTGTTTGTCCACTTGTGGCAGTGTCATTCAAAAGTTGTCCATTATTTGGGTAAATGGCGTTTTGGCTTTCATTTTTCAGAAAAGAGAAAAGAGGGTGATCTCCAATTGGACTCTGCTTGTGAAGGGCCTTCTGATCAGAGAACGGCTGAAGCAGCGTTACGGCAAGAAGGGCCTGGCCACCGGGAGCCTAGCTACTCCTACTGCAGACGGAGACAAATGTGATGGACTTTCATCCGATGAGGGGGGTGTTGAGGAGGAGGAAAATTCTAGAGCTAAAACTGTGTTGGAGACACTGGCAATGTCTTGGCCCCAAAACAGGCAAGCAGAGGAAGAAAAAGGGGGGAGTTCCAGTGGACGGAAGACGAAGCGGGAGAGGAGAGGCAAAGAGAAACATTTGTTCCCCTTTGAGAAAGCATGATGCATGCATGTTAATTTGTATTTTTCAAGGCACTGTTCACTCCATGTTGCTCAGAATGCACACTGTGTTTGCATACAGCAATTCATGAGTCGTTTTATGGATGGGTAAATAAAATCTCACAATATGGTAATAATCATGAACATATTTTTACGTAGAGTTTTGACTGGATCGAAGCTGAAAATGTAGTTTTTTGACAAACCACACAACTTCCATTTTGTGAAAGGAGACACACTTAGCCTCCTTTTGTTTTTCTCTGTGTATATAGTGCCATGTTTGTTTACAGCCGATTACACTTGCATTTACATGCTTTGATAAAAATTATTTTGTAAGTTAATATTGAAATACTATTACACTGAATGCTGTTGTCACTTTAAATTGATTTTTCTGTTGTCATATTTTTTCACCACCAATAATTGTCAAAATCCTAGGCTCCTATTGTTTGGTTGTCGTTGTTGGGTTTTTATTGACAGGGCAATTTTCAGACGGTTCACCTCACCAGTTACTGCAAATCCACATAATGTTTTGTGCTTCTGAAACATCAGAAACCTAATCACATAATTACTTTAAGACTACTAATCCATGGGAGGCACATAGGAAGTTAGTGTTAACGAGCCTATCTCATTGCATACGTAACTAACTTGAGTGTCACTAAATTATGCAGCCCAGTGCAGAGACTTCAAGCTCAAAAGGGGGAAAATGTGTTTTCGACCAAATATATTATTTACAACTCCAGTTATGTTTAGCAACGTAAAAGTGATATGTACAGGTGACTTAAATTGCTATGATTATCATTAAATCATTAATATAATAATTATTTAAACGGCCTGGTAGAGCTTGTTCATTTTATGGGCCAAAATTAATTATTAGTAGGCCTACATATTTATATTGTCGTTTTTGGAAAGAAGTGCGGTTAGGGTTAAGTTATTTGGTTACAAGTGTAGCATTACACAGCACTCGTAATTTACACATTCAACATGAACAACACACCTGCAGGTGTGGGTTAAATGTAACTTTTGCACTCATTTAAAAGTTTTCTGAAAGCTGAAACTAATAGTTTATGAGTAGTTCAACTTCTGTGGAACGTGTCGAATCTAGGGCGTGTTTTAGTCGCCCTTTTCCTTTTACCTTTTCCCTCGATCTGGAATTTGGAAATTCCGACTCAGTTTCTGCGCATAGAACGTATCATCTCGCCTACCAGCTACACGCAGTGGCTTTGTAGTCAAAAACACAGTTTTGTATGTCGTACTGAGCAGGACCGGCGTCGCTCTGACAGGTAAATATGTCGTGAGTAAATGTAGAATCAATAGATACGTCTTTTATTAATCGTGTCTGTAGGCTTTCGAGTTGCTGATGGCCTTGTTTACATCCCAATCCACGGGTTAGGAGTGGGCAATAAGCGTTTCAGAACGATATCAGATGCTAATCGGGAGCTAGCAACCGCGTTAACATTCAAATCGTAAACTCATATGAAATCGACTTGATTAAATACTTGTCGGTTTTTCCCCGAGGGGATCTTTAAACCCCGTTAAACTTTGGTCTTTAGCTTTGTCTCGCTTTATGACTCACTGTAATGTTTCAAGGCTAATCCGGCTAACTCAAATTGGCTAGTCAATAACTGGACTGGACCTCTGTGGCTCTTCGGCACATTTGCCAAACAATGGAGGCAAATGTCGGTGTTCTGTTAATTCAGAGCGTGACATATGTGTTTCACCTCACCCAGAACATTTCAGCCCCCACCTCTAACACGTATTATGAAACTGTGCTGAGTCGCTGTGATACATTAGCTTAGCAAGATGTGTGTCACCCAGTTTAAAGAGCCTATTTTTAGCCTGGACCAGGAGCGCTTGGCTGTTGCCTGGCTGACACCAGGAAAACCTGGCAGGTTCGTCTTGGCTCTTTTCGTTAGAAAATTGGTTCACACTCGAGTGCAATTCACCTTTGGCAAAAAAAATGTAACCCATTTAATTTCACTATTGCACCTAACTCCTGAACCCCAGAGTAAGAAAAGTGGCTGCTGTCCAGTTGCACTATGCAGAAATCAAAGGCTCATGGCAACTTATGACGGTGGAGGACTTGTTAGCATGGCCTCACAGTGCAGAGGTGCAGGGTTCGATTCCGGCTCCGGCCTACCTGTGTGGACTTTGCATGTTCTCCCAGTGCCTGCGTAGGTTTCCTCCGGGTACTCTGGTTTCCTCCCACATTCCAAAAACATGCATGGCAGGTTGATTGGACAATCTAAATTGCCCCCAAGTATGAGTGTGTTCAGTTCAGGCTGTACCCTGCTTACTCCCCAAAGACACCTGGGATAGGCTCCAGCACCCTCGTGAGTAGAAGCGGTTGATGATCAGATTTGGCTTTTTCTTCCTACACTTCAATGATGGTAGTGGCTGGTATGATAAACTACTTATCAGGGTTTATTACTATCAAGCCACATTTGATCACATTCTTCTCCATGACTTCGGGTGGTGTGATTTCACAGTTAGACCATCTGGAACTTCATTAAACATTTCAGCCTCTTCAATTATACTTCTTGTGTTGGATCTCAAAGCCATGAACCTAACGCTGTAGCAAATGTGGAGTCACCGGTGAGTGTATTTCGTGTCATGACACTCCAGCTACACTATTTCTCTATCTGGCCTTTTTTTTTTTTTTTTGCCGAGGGAGGCCACAGGTGTGTCTTATCCCCTTTAAAGCTAAAGCATTTTCCAACTAATCCTCTCAAGCCCAGCCAGTAAAGCTTAACACATGTCCCTCATCCTGCATCTGCTCAACCCAACACGACTTACATGTAGTACATCAAGACAATGATTGGGTAGTAGTTGGAACTGGTATTGTTGCACTTGAACATACTTTTAACACCAGTTACTACTTTCCAATTAGCCAGAGCTTTCGCGCATCTTGTAGGCATAGAACGAGCATAAAAATATGTGAAGGTTGCAAATATGTTAGTTTTTCAGCAAGTAACTGTACTACTGATTAAACGCAAAGATGTGAAATTGTAAATAGGTGGGGCGTAACTGTACTGAAATTATGCACATCACTTCTCTCTCATTAATTCCTCATTTGATTTACTTCCTCCCCAGTTTCTGTTTTCTTGGTTCACCCTAAAACCGGCCTTCCAAATGAGTGACGGGGAGTGCCACTTCTTCTGTTTCTTCCGCTGCTGCTGAGCACGCACTCCACGCGGCTCAGGCACACCGTACGCCCGGGTGTCTCTGGACACCGACGCGAGTCGACAGACCGCGGGACGGAGAGGTGGAGCATATACAAGAGATTCTAGCCAATCACAACCACTGCGATCCGACAGGTAGGCGTGCAGTCTACCTGTCCGGTGGTTGATTCCGTCGACTGGATGTCTGTGGACATGAATAGCCAGGCGTCTGACAGCAACGAGGAAGACTTTGGGGTCAACTCCGAAGAAGAGGAGGATGAAGACGACGGAGGGGAAGAGGAGGATCAAGGGGACATCGAGACCTACTACGACGGCGTGGCCAGCGATGTGGAGCAACAGGGCGCTGACTCCTTTGATCCAGAGGAATATCAGTTCACTTGTCTGACATACAAGGAGAGCCAGAGGGTTCTCAATGAGGAGGTGAACTTTGTGGCTGCTGCACTGAAGGTGGGCCTAGTCTACTCTGTTTCCTTTTAACTCCTACCTAACTACATTTGTTATTATTATTACTAATCCCAAGTGCCATAATTAATGAGGTCACAAAGGGGAGCCGGTTCTCACTTAGCATATCAACACACTGGCAAAGCAGCCCATCAAGATCAGGCATGGATGGCTGGATTGGTGTTCTGCTAGTCATCGAGTCAGGTCCAACAAATAAACCATAACTTTATTTTTTTGCAGTCTGTTAGTGCACCTGGTCTACAAAAAGTCAAGTTGTGATTCGAGTCACCGCTAGGATACCAGGCAATCTTCTAGCATAGAGTGAGGTGAAAGGTCACAGCTCTTTAGAGGTCTGGATAAGGACATTTTGGCCCTCGCAATCATCAAAAGTTGTCATTGCCTGATCTCGATTGGTTTGATGTCATTCGTATTTTGCACGATAAGTCTTGTGAAGCTCGTATTTATGTTTTTCTTTACAATATTTCGACTCGTCATTGGGATTCCTACAATAGCGCTGGAAGCTAACAACTGGCGGCGATGTTATCCTGTCTGGGGAGTTCTCAAATATGTGATCTTATCATTTAGAGGCTGTTTTTATTTATATAGCCTCCTGTTTCACATTCAAGTAGGTCATTTCCAGGTTTCCTCTGTGTTTATAGTGCAAGCGTGCACAGTAAGTTGCCAAACAAGTAAGAATTGTGTGGGTTGTTATTTATCTAGTACAGATGCAGTCTTATAAGTAGGATGCGCAGATTGTGAAATTCACACTTTGTTCGGAAAAGGCAACACAAGCAAGTTACTGCCTTGATATGTTGTGGATATACCTTCACATAGATAATTTAGGACTAAGTCTTTCATTTAGTTGGACGCCCTGCATCTGGTTTATTAGAATATCAACAGTTTAGTGCATGCCAGAGACATGTCAACAATGTGTTATTATCAGAAGCCTGTTACTAGTTTGGCCTGTAATACAAGGCGATGTAATCATGCGATTTGTCTAGCTTCCTGCTTCATCTCATATTCAGGAAAATGAATTCAATCTTCATTTATCTCTCTTGTACTCTCTCTCTCTCTCTTGCTCTGTCATTCTCTTTCTCTCTGTTCAGGTTTTACCGGCTGTTGCAAAGCTGATCCTTGTGCATTTTCACTGGCAGGTTTCACAAATACTGGACAGGTATTGTCCCCCCATTCTTGTTATTTTAGAGTTATTCCAGTCTGTTTTTTGTTTTCCCCAACTTTTTTCCCCTGTTATAGTTAGTTTTTTTGTGTCAAGCATGCTTAAAATGCAGGAAAAGGCTTGGGTTTGTTCATCAGCTAGTTGAATATTGGCATTTTAAATCCTGAAATTTAGCATTAAATTGTTTGAAATATCCATATGAAAAACAGATGAGGAAGAATAAATAAATGTATTTACTACAAGTTATTTATGACAATAAACATGGTATCAGAAAGCCATTTGCCAGCAAAGTATGAGCCAAAGTTGATCCGGCCTGCCAAGCAATTTTTAAAGCAAATTAAACCGCAAAGGAGCTATTATAAAAAGCAATGCTGTCCACAAATATAAACAGTTTTCATTGCTAAAAATAGTTTATGATTTTTTTTTCCCACAAAGTCAGCATATACCATATATTTAGCATGTCTACCTCACAGTCGAGAGATTGTAATCTTCTGTTGTTTTCACCGGGTACTCAGGCTTCATCTCGCATCACAAGAACATGCATGTTAGGCTGAGTGAACACTGATTTATCCTTAGGTGTGAATGCTAGCGTGAATCGTCAAATTCTGGGTGTACCCCGGTTCTTTTCCAAGACAGCCATGGCATTATTAACAAGCGCTATGGGAAATGGATGGATATTTTTCATAAATTAAGTACGGCCATGGTCATCTGTGGATTTAATTAAGATTGAAATAGTACCTAGTGGGAATAAGTTTCCCAGCAATTAACTACTGGAACATCTTGAAAGTACTTGAATCTGACCTTGGAAAGGTTGCAAGAGAACTCTGTATTCATTTGGCCTTCTTTCTTTCTCTCCACCATAACCTTTCCTGTCCTCACTTAAGCATCTGGTTTTCTCTTGTTGTGTGCAGGAATAAGTCCACTTCGTCTCTGGTGTTGTCTGATGCTCTGGTTCAGCCTGGCAGTGCCTGCAGAGCAGTCATTGTGAGTAACAAATGGACTTGGTAGCTTTGGATGGAAGATATATTGCTTGAGCCCAATTCAAGCTCATTAACTTTTGTTTTATGGATCTACTAAGACTTACTTCAATAGTCGTCGTATGTATGTCAAATTCATGCACATCCATCTGCAAAGTTTTTATTTTGCTGTTTTCCAGACAACAAACGCATTGCAAGCAAACCAGTGCAATGTCTATTTCTATAGTTCACAATTTATATTCATAAATATATTCACTTTGGGACGACGTTAATTGAACTTAATTCAATTTGTGTGTTTCAGGCCCCTCAGTCCCTGCAGTGTGGCGTGTGTCTCCAAGTCGTACGGAGAGACTCCCTGTTGGCGTTGCCCTGCCAGCACTCCTTTTGCAAAGCTTGCTGGGAGCAGCACTGCACTGTACTGGTCAAAGATGGCATAGGAGTGGGTAAGTCAGTCCATGTGTGTACTTTCAGTACAGTCGTGGTCTTGTATTAAAAAACGATGCTATGTAGTCAATATAATCAGAAGTCTGTTTTCCCAGTAGTAAATAGAATGCATATATGATTGCAAATGTCTGCTATGTGCAGTCCGTAAGCTGTGAAAGTCAAGTACTTAAACTGTGTAGAATATAAAATTGCCAAAACAAAATTGCACACTGGACAATCACATGGGAACACCTCTCCAGTGACCCAAAACCTGCATATGTGTGGACTGATTTTCATTTTTTAAACTTTATTGGAGTCTTGCTTTGGGAACTTGTATTATATTTAACAAAGACTATGTTCACACAGCAGCGCAATTCCATTTTTTTGCCCATATGCAATGCATATTTTTATGACAATCCATCATTTTTTCATGCAGTGTGAACAGTACGGTTAATTTTTTTCCCCAAATCCGACCTGGGCCTTTTTCATATGTAGGTATAAATCAGATGTATGAATGCACATTTGTGCACATCTGACCTGTACGTTATCAAAAGTCCAATATGCGCTCCACCCAAGCGGGGGTTGGTGCTTGGGAGGGAGACGATTGACAATTGTCTGTGAATGTGCAAAGTTGTTTTGAGTAACAGTGTCCTCTTTATTTTGGACTTTAATTTGCCTTTACTTTAGTTGACACATTTGTTTTTCTAATGTGAACGACTACATAAAAAAAAAAAAAAAGAAATCTGAAATGGACATCACGGCCTGCAGTGTCAACGTTGACAAATTGATGCAATACAGTGGGAACTACAAAATCCATTCCTTGACACTAGTTCATTTCCAGGAGAACAACAACTTGTCATTTTTGTATTTATTTTTTCCCCCCAATGGTCAGGTTCGAGTCAAGTTCATGCGCATTGTACAATATGCGGCGGCCTTAACCGAGACTTTCAGTACTTAAGTACAATTGATGGCATACATTAACGGTAATGTGGAAAATCTACTTTTTCCAAGACTAATCATTTTTTGTATGTTGGGGGGTTGTACTCGTGTCTCTCCAGGCATCTCGTGCATGGCTCAGGATTGCCCCCTGCGAATGCCAGAAGATTTTGTCCTGCCTCTACTGCCAGGGGAGGAGGTGAAGGACAAGTACAGACGCTACCTCTTCAGAGACTATGTTGAGGTTTGTGTTTGTCTGTTCTTCCTTAATCTACAGTCAGATGCCTGAAATTATGGGACGGCGACACAATTCTATTCTTTTGGGCTTTAAACACCGCCAAAATTGATTGGAAATGGATTGAAGATCTGCTCTAACTGGAAATGTTCAGCTTCTTTTACGAGGTATTTAGAATCGGAATCAGAATGCCGTTTATTGTCATTCTACAATGAGATTGGAGAGCTTCCCCTCTCCAGTGCCAATATAAATTAAAAAAGAAAAGTAAATAAAATGATTAAATAAATAAAATTTAAATAATTTACATCCAAATCTAATAACCGTCATAGGAATTCCAACAGTTTCTATATTATGTCCCTTCCACTTATTGAGAGATCAAAACTAATAGGACATTTGACTACTCAGCTCTTCCATGGCCAGTTCCTATTTACAATGAGCAAGTAAAAGGGCTAGAGTTCATATCAAGCATGCCGTTTGCGTTTGGAAACTGTTGCTGTCAACTCTCAACATGAGATCCGAAGAGCTGTCACTATCGATGAAGTGAGCTATCATCGGGCTGGAAAAAAATACACCCATGAGCAAGATAGCAAGAACATTATGATTGACCAAATCAACCGTTTGGAACACCAAAAGACCACATAAAACATATCCGGTGGATGGCTCAAGGCAATATTATCGGTGTCGACATCGTAGTTGCCGAATGCCTTAAAAGGAGTTTTTTCAGCTTGCTTGTCCCTTTTTTGTCGGAAGAAATGAAAAATATCCCTGCATCAATCTCATTTGCTAGCTGGAAGAATTCCGATAGACCCCGTACTGGTCATTCGGCTTGGGCGTCCGATCTTCATGAAGATTAATGTGTGAAACATCCTGTACGGTTGCCTTGAGGCTTCCTGCTCATCTTTACCTGAATTTTGTTTCTGCAGAGTCACTACCAGTTACAACTGTGTCCGGGTGCAGACTGTCCCATCGTCATTAAAGTCCAAGAGCCACGGGCGCGTAGGGTGCAGTGTAGTCGTTGCAGCGAGGTCTTCTGGTAGGTCCACAGCACGCACGCCTGCACTTACACAGCGTACGTAAACACACAGAGCAAATAGATGAAACAACCAAATTTAAAATAGAAGTAAAATTCCTAATTGTGACAGTGTATATATAAAGGTAGCAATCTCGGTTTGTACATTTTGTCTTTGTGTGCATTTTTTTCTTTATGTTTCTGTAATGATATGCATCGAAACACTTCATATTTTTGGATGGTCTCTATTTTAATGACAGGTAGTTTAACCTAAGCGGTTCAGGAATAATATTCCAATGCTTTAACCAACGATACATTTAAAGCAGTACGGTTGACGTTTTAAATTCTGTCTTCTGTCTCTACTTAGTTTTAAATGCCGTCAGATGTATCACGCACCCACAGACTGCGGAACCATCCGGAAATGGCTCACAAAATGTGCGGACGACTCCGAGACGGCCAACTATATCAGCGCACACACTAAAGATGTATGAATTGCTGCATTTTTATTTTGCCTTCCAAATTTTTCAACAAAAAAGAGTGATAGCGAAATTGAAATATGGAACAACTGTTGTCTTATTTCAGTGTCCTAAGTGCAATATATGCATTGAAAAGAATGGAGGATGCAATCACATGGTAAGTAACAGCCGAGAAACGCGATGCTTAAAAAAAAAAAATCTTCTATTACAGACTACAACACTACACTGAAGCTTTTCTCTTTGTACAATTTAGTGTTTGAATGCTCAGGTACAGTTATGTGTTTACTTTAACAAATGAATCTTGTTTGTTTATTCCAGCAATGCTCCAAGTGCAAACACGGTATGTGGTTTTTGACTCCTCTAGCATAATTCAGTACATGGAATGTGATGTTCAGACATTACATATTGTAAACAAGACTAAAATAGTTCTGCAGGACTCAGAAAACTGTGCAGGAAATAAGTGCTGTTCATGTTCCTTTTTTCACTTGCCCACAACGGCCAGTCAAACTGCCCTGATTGCGTAAGACCAATAATTAATTTGATGAAGCATTTGTAAGTTGACCAAACTGTTCCAAATATCGGTGGGAACCCATCACATGAGGAAGGAATGCAGTAAACAAGGGTTTTAAATATCAATGTCATCTTCTATGAGATAGATTTATTCTGAACATAGACAGCGTAGTTCAATTGATACTTTAGGGATTTTTTTCTCTTTCTTCTCCCCAGTATTGCAATTCCTGTGTGTGTCATGTCAGCATATCGGCATATGGGGGGTGGGCGGTGGCATGGAATCCGATATCCTCAGATTTAAATCAGCTGTCTTCCACATGGCGCTGGTAGTATGACATGATCTGCCACTTGCGAGTACAATCTAAATGTATAGTTTGGGTATAGTTTTGTCAATGTGCACATGATGCCATCAAAATATATTGAACTAACCTTTAATTTTCAGACTTCTGCTGGATGTGTCTCGGAGACTGGAAGACTCATGGCAGCGAATACTACGAGTGCAGTCGTTACAAAGAAAACCCTGATATAGTCAACCAGAGCCAGCAGGCTCAGGCCAGAGAGGCTCTGAAGAAATACCTCTTCTACTTTGAGAGGGTGAGTGAGGGATGGAGGCAGGATTTGAAATGATTTATTTACAAACTATAATTGACCAACTTCTTCACTAGTTACATGAACCGCGCTTGAATTTTGTTTCTTGTCTGCTTACCAATATTTGAATGCAGAGAAAATTCTGAAGGTGTCCAGTGTGATGTATTGTGGTCTATACAAATGTCTTATGCGTTTCCTGCACCAGTGGGAGAACCATAACAAGTCCCTGCAGCTGGAGGCTCAGACGTACCAGAGGATCCAGGAGAAGATCCAGGAGAGAGTGATGAACAACCTGGGAACCTGGATTGACTGGCAGTACCTTCACAATGCTGCAAAGCTTCTAGCGAAGGTATTTTATGTTTGTTTTTATGTTTTAGATGGTTTGGTTGGGAGTTGGTGGTGGAGGGTTGTTTTATAATAACTCTGTTTCAGATTAAAATTGTTCTGCCAAAATGAGAAGCACGATAAACTTAAAATAAATGATAGTCTTTAAATGTCCTTGAATCTTCAATATTTATATAAAGCAGGGCGGGGGAACCTAGCGCCCATGGGCAAGATATGCATATTTTATCTGGCAGAGCACTTCTCATGTTGTAATGTTGCTGTTCAAAGTTGTGTACTGTTTGTTCAAACAAGTCAGACATGATATTTTTTGCACCATCTTTTTGTCAATTTCTGTGTTTTTCTAACGTCCCTTCTGTGTTGTTTTTTTGCTTCCAGTGTCGCTACACACTGCAGTATACGTATCCCTATGCCTATTACATGTCCGGCCCACGCAAAAAACTGGTGAGATACTTTGCTCTTGTTGGCTGGTCCACAAACTTCAGTGTCCTTTGACAAAAAAAAAATATATAATCCTCAATTTTTTTTTAATTGTTTCTGCATGGAGTTGTTTTTTTGGAGTTTTTTTTTTTTTTAATTCAACCCTTTTCTCATAGACTGCTATTGTCATGTGATATGAGTAGTCAGTATTGCGCCAACACATTTGTTGTACCGAAAGCCAGTCTGGTGTAAAAAAAAAAAAATGGTAAGAGAAGAGACAAAAGCGCAACTGTGTGTTGATTTGGTTTTCTTTCGCTGCAGTTTGAGTACCAGCAGGCTCAGCTGGAGGCCGAGATCGAGAACTTGTCATGGAAAGTGGAGCGGGTGGACAGCTACGAGAGGGCAGTGGTGGGAGGCGAGGTCGATCTCAGTGCCAGCGACAGAGGGGTAAGATTTTGATAGTTTTTACTTTAACGACTATAGGGACCAAGCTCTCTTGTGAGAAGTGAAAAAACTCAAGTCATTGATGCCTCCCTCAAAATAAGTTTAGTATTGCTTATATGAATAGTTTAAATCCTAAATTTACCACATACTAACTTCTTCCACCTCCCATGTCACTAAACTTAACTGCACCCAAACTTGCAAATCTTGTCTCTCCATGAAGATGTGTCACGTTAAAGATAAAGATGTCCTTTAATAGTCCCACAATGGGGAAATTTTTATGTAATTGTATGTAATTAGTTGTACTTTTCTGACAAGGCTTTGGCGCAATCTTGGAGCGTTTCAAGAACAGCCCCAAAGCGTGTAGATGGCAAGTTTTTTTGACGAATGACAGCGGATCGGCCATCCCTAAAAATCACAAATATCAAAAGCAATCAGTGTTACAGGACTGTATTCTGTATTGGTGTTTTGTTTTAGTTATGTTGTTGTCGCTCGAGAATGAGCACATGACAATACATGTTATGTATAAAAATAATTTTCAGAATTTTTCTAATGGCGCAGTAAACCCACAACGAGGTGAATCTGCATATGACAAGGGGAGTCCTGCAATACGCAGGCGGTACCTTGACTTAAGAGTGACCCAAAATAACTTTTTTAGTTTTTCTTGTGTTGCAAGTCAAAATTACAGTTAGGTCAGCGCTGAGCTTCACATACGCCAACACTCAATTGAAGTGAGGAAAAACGAAGAGTGACACAGTCACACAGGAATACAAAAGAAGTTGGCAAAGAGCTACAGTAGGCCAAAAATCACGCCCAAACACTCACACGCAGACTAAGCAGCTAAGTTTCTGATGTCACTCACGAGGCCACGCCCCTTAAAGCCACAAATACAATGTTGTTAAAGCCGCAAACACAATGTTGTTGTTGTTGTTGTTGTTGTTGTTGTTGTTGTTGTTGTTGTTGTTGTGACTTTTTGGTTTTCCCAGTGTACAGCAACGCTTTATGAAGCGAGTTTATTTACGTACATTTTCTTTGACTGGAAGACAGTGCTATTTTTCTTTATTCATAACAATTACAATTATTGGGATGTTGCATTTCAATTAATTTTTCATGGGTAAAATCGATGAAAACAGAAACATGGTCATGGATCGAATTCAACTTGTAAATCAAGATATCACTGCAACTTGAGGCAAGTTTTTTTAAGTCCAACCTTGGGAAGGTTTTGAGATTCCCTTTTGTCCATGTGAACAGGATCTGGAGAATCAGATGCACATTGCTGAGCAGAGGCGACGCACGCTGCTGAAGGATTTCCACGACACCTGAAGCGCCATTTCGACTGCACAGCACCAGCATCTTTCGTCCTTCCTTCCTGCTTTCCTAGCTTCCCTTTCTTACTTGCCCCCGCCCCACTATTGCTTCCTTCAGAGACCATCCCCCGGGGTGCAGTCCCTCTGGCACCCTTTTTCCTTGTCAACCCTCACTTGCTTTGTAACCTTCCGTCTTTTTCTCTTTATCGCACTCCTAAAATGCTGCAGGTCATGGAATGGCACGATTGTATCTCCCCTCCTCCTCCTCATGCTCTTTCAAAGTATTTTGGCTGTAACACTTAAATCTCTTGATCAGGAGCACACAGTTAAGGATCAATTATGTGTCTCAACTATCCTTATTTACTCTCCAACATCATACTTGTGACACACAAAGGAAAAATAACCCCAAAATTAGAAAAGGTCAAATCGATTTATTGGATTTCCTCAACAAGGGTTTTGGCTACGAATGCTAAGACCATAAAGCCTAGTAGACACTTTGTGGCAGTTGTATCGCTCACATTTACATCTTACTTGTATTTGTTTTCATTTAGTTGGCAAATTTAATTTATGTGCAGTAGTCAAAGGCATCTGCATCCTTCATACATGACTTGGACGAAATGCAGCATTTCCATGTGCATGACGCATTGTTCACATACAGAACATACATAAATGAACGTGTGGATTTTTTTGGGGGGGCCACAATAAACACTTTCCACATTATTTTTGTTTATTGCCACGCCTGACCTTGTTTGACTATAACTGCCAGTAAAAAGATGCTAGTTGTTATGAGCTTAGAAAAACAAATTGGCCCTTAGGTGCAATCTGCTCATGTTACTTGAAACAGGATGGGCAACCTTCGCACCATGTGCAGCCTCAGAGACCATTTGGATTGGGCCTCCCATGAAAGTCTGCAAACATGTCTCACATAGTGTTACAAAAGCCCCCAAAATTAAATTCACAAACGCTCAAAATATTTGAAGCTAGTTTTCAGAATGCTATATGGTAAAATAATTTTGAGTTATACTGAGAAACCCTGACAGGCATATTTACTAACATTCATTTTATCCCGTTGAACCTATCCAGTGCAACGTGGTGTATTGGTGGTCAGCACGGCTGCCTCAGTTTTCAGATGAATAAATCCCATAACTGACTCGGTCTGAACATGTTCAAGAAACGATAATACCGAATAGAGTCTGTACACCAAAGAATGGTATGATAAAAATATTTTCCTTCTCAAAGGGTGTTTATCTCATTTGGGGAAAATAGGTCATTTGTTTGCGCATATCATTGTGTAGTGTGCTCTAAATTTACTATTGGTTCTTGGAAGACCTCGACTTGCCTCTGAAAGGAAAAAGGTTCCCCACCCATGTTTACAAATTTGATGTTTGCCACAGTCAGCAAATTCTGGTCTTTGCTCCATTACTTGAGTATGACAGATCATAGCCACAGTCTTTTTCACTTTGCTTACTGACATAAACAAACGTTAAGCATTGACTCCACCAAACATCCATTGTACTCCTCTCTTTTGGATGCTCTCCTCTATTGCATTTATCACCACTGTTTATCATTTTTTAGCTTTGGTTTTCTTCTTTCTTCCTTGCTCACATTGTTCACATTTCTTCTTCTGGAAAAAAAATTGATGCTTTAAAAAAAAGAATAAAGTAAAACTACCACAAAAAGTGCTGTAATTTTCAACGGTTGTACATGAATACAGAAAATAGAGTTACTGAGAGAGTTTTTTCAAACTGAAACCTTGTGTCGTGTATTCATTGCAGTGCCACATGTCACATGTTCAAACAACAGAATTAACGCGTCGGAAGCGGACTCACCCTTTGACATTTTTCACACTGCCACCAATAACACAGAGGGCAGAAATTAGCCCACATCCGACTGACATTAATGCACAGCTGTGCCAAGACTGAATTAACCGCTCAGTCACACTTAGTGTTTGTGACCCACTTTGAGCCCACCATAAAAAGCGTAAAGGAAACATAGGCATTGATATTAACATAATCCAATGGGGAATCCCACTTTCGGTCAAAAAGTAGTGAAGTGTGAATGCATGAAGCAGTTTTATTGGCACAAGAACATTACAGTAGCCCGGGGGAGGGCAAAGTATTAACTTCGGGCCACCAAACATTTTATCAAGACTACTAAAATAATTTGTTTTAGCAGTTTCTTCCCCGTATAAAAGTAATTACTGAAAATGTATTTATATTTTTTAATAAATGTGCCCATTAAATAATTGATTGATTATAAATAAGTGAAATATTCGTAAAATGAACTACAATCATCTATGAGTGAGATCAGTTGATACAGATTTTGATGCTGATCACGCGGTTTAGTTTGGGCGTTGGCAATTCTGGTCCACGAAATGGGTATCCTGGATGTTTTATGTCTCCCTGCTCAAAAACACCGATTCAAATGATCAGCTAATGGATGACAGCACATTTGTCAAATCAGAGCTACTACTAACGATTATTTTAATAATCGAAAAATCTGTTAGTCTTTTTTTTACTTTAGTTTTTTTTTATTTACATATTGACGGACAACCATTCGGATTCACAATCACACCTAGGGACAATTTGAAATGTTCAATTCACCTACCATGCATGTTTTGGAAAGTGGAAGCAAACCGGAGTACCTGGAGAAAACCCACACAGGAACATGCAAAGCCGGAGCAAGAATGGAACCCCGCACATCTGTACTGCGAGGCCCTGGTCACAAATCAATTACTCTAATTTGTGTACTGTGAAACAGAGGCAGAGGGCTACGTCATCATAGCACGTGGCTAAACGGGCCAATCACGACAGAGGAGGTTCACAGCAGATACGCGCCTGCTGCCCAGCACGTGTTCGCCGAGTTTTACACTCTGTGAGTCCGAGCAAGTGCTGCCGAGCAGTCAGTGCGCCCTTTCTCCTCCCTCTGTCCAGTGTGTATGGGTAGAAATAGCTTGACGCGATGGGAGCGGACATGACGTCACTACGAGCTGTCACACAGGAAGCACATGGTGGAGTCCCGACGTCGGAGCGGTTCTCGAACACGCTTCTTCACGTCCATTTGGAACCTCTTTTACACTTGGACCGCTCTCGCTGTGAAGTGAGACAAGAAGAAAGTTCTCGGTCTTCCCCCTCGCGGTCTATGTATGCACATAGACCCAGCTTCGCCATTTATTTTTATTTAGCAATTTCCTAGTGCATAAAACTGCACCCTGCATTGGCTCTCATGGCAGAATACCATTTAAGCGGACAGATCGGCGATAACGTCCCAGAGGACGGACTGACCGGACAGCAGCTGGTAAACGGAGGACATGGACTTACATACAAGTAAGTTGGTAGGACATTTCCAGCTCATATGGGGTAGACCCCTGACTTGTCTCTAAATTTTAATTTTCATCACGCCTCACTAGCAGAAACAGGTTGAGAATGGCGCTCTCCGGCGTAAAGGAAGGGCCATTAAGATGAGCTGAGTTAGGTGTCAATGAACAACTTCAAAAACATTTGTGATGAACCCGGAATGCAACATGAGACTGCTAAAATGTTGGGAGTGAGACAGTGAGTCAAAATGCCCACCAACGAGTTGCAGTGATAACCAAATTGTCATCCTCAGATAACAGAGGCAGTGTACTATATGATATGATCCAGTGTTCTCATTGCATTCTGAGCGAGAGCTGCAATGATCTTCTGGCAGTCACATCCTGTGTTGTTTCCCATATTGGGAACTAATGCATATATTTTCCAGGATCATTGTGAAAATGCTATATGTTGCCATTTGGCAACCTGTCAAATATACCAGTTACTTCTTTTTTATTAGCCAGTTCATCTTTTTAACAGATACGTTTTCTTATAAACACAATTTCAGTGGAACTTCTCTGTGTGGAGTTTCCATGTTCTTCAGGTGCTTCATTAGGCCACATTTAAAATATATCCATCCATCCATTGTCTGTTCCATCTCCCCACAAGGGTTGCGGGAGCCAATCCCCTGCACTGGTTGCCATCCAATCGCAGGGCCTACAAAGACGAACAACCAGCCAAGCTCACACTCACACCACGGCACAATTTAGAGTGTTCAATCAACCTATCATGCATGTTTTTTGGAATGTGGGAGGAAACCGGAGTACCCGGAGATAACCCACACAGGCATGGGAAAAACATACAAATTTCACACGGGAAGGCCGGAGCCAGAGTCGATCTCACAACATCTGCACTGTGAGGCCATCGTGCTTACCAGTCGGCACCCAAAAATGTCCATTTCAAGTTAATTGAAGAATCTAATTTCTCTTTGGCGACCAGTTCTGGTTGTATCTCACCTCCGAGCCAAAGTCAGCTAGGATAGGCTGACTCAAATGAATGAGTGGTATAGAAAATGGATGGATGGTCACTTCAATGGCACTATATAAATCTTAGCTGTTCTTATTTATTGACTCTACGTGGCCACAAATTAGTGGTTATGAGCTGTAGCTTGGTTCAGACATGCTGCCACTCAAGTGAAGTAAAAAAATTAAAATAAAAGGACAGTGACGATCTCTGATGCGCTTTCAGCCCATTATTGAACAAGATATAAAATAACATTGACAAATAAAATTAAAACTCTGGCTAGTAGAGATGCAACGATTAATCGGTAACTAATTGATAATCAAAATGATCAATAAAGAGGTTGATAATTGAGTCATTAAGACACCATGTTTTAAAACTGTCCTACTCTGCTAATTTTCAGCCCATCAGCTGTAAATATTGTCCAATTTCTGTAGTCCTCAATGAAAGCAGACTGATTATCTTTATATTCAATCAAAATAATAAACATTTGGCAAACAATTATCATTTGCTTAGTTGGCAGCATATGTTTCCCAAACCTGCATGTACCTGTCAGCATTAATGGCGCTCTCACCGATGTGTAAGTTACCCTAAACAGCCGCATACAATAACAGATGCTGGCTTTTGAACTTTGCGTCCATAACAGTCTGGATGGTTCTTTTGCTCTTTGACCCGGAGGACACAATGTCCACAATTTCCAACAATAATTTGAAATGTGGACTCGTCAGACCACAGAACACTTTTTTATTTTGCATCAGTCCAATTTAAATGAGCTCGGGTCCCTAAATTCCTTGCAATTGTACATTGAGGAACATTGTCCTTAAACTGTTAATGATTTTCTCACACTGTTGTTCACAAAGAGGTGAGCCTCACCCCATCATTGCTTGTGAATGACTGAGCAATTCAAGGAAGGTCCTTTTATTCCCAATCATGGCACTCACCCACCAGCTCACAATTAGTTCATCTGTGGGATGTTCCAAACAGGTGTTTGATGAGCATCCCTCAACTTTATTGCCAACTGTCCCAGCTTCCAGCGTCCCAAATTCTTTGGAATTGGCATTGTGGACAGTATTTGCACACAGCCGTCCCACATACAGGACCTGGCCCTGGTTATATTTAGTCGACAGGCTTTGGAACACTGCAGTGAAAAATAGAAGTGGTGCATGCAAACCCGATGTTTACATTTTGCATTTTTGACATCTTTAAGCGAAAGAGTAATGCACAATTACATTGATTTTTAATAGTCAAAACGCTTTACTTGTCAAGCCACACTTGAGGGATTTTTTTTTTATTCTTTATAAACCAGGATGTGTTGATTACTCAGAATCTTACCAAATGTCAACCAACTGTGTCCCACTGTTTGTTTTATGACTAAGTTAATCAGTATGAAAGAAAATGAATCACCTTTAAAACACTAAGTCACATGCTTCAACATGCTGTTGTGGGCATCATTTCTTTTTTTAGTGTCGCTGTCATCGGGCATCCACGCTACTTGTGCATGGGCGCACATGCTTTGAAAGAAGACACAAGGATTACTGACATTTAAAACCTTCCCAGAATTCAGTTGGAATTTTGTGGCCATTTCTCTCCATCCAAGCAGGAAACTCTTTGGAACGAATTAGTTTGTTGTGGTTTGAATGTTGCAATTGAAAGCACGTTGACGTGTTCCACTTAGGAGGTACCAGTCGAGATGTCTCTTAAGAGCTAAACCTCCTTGTTTCCTCGCTTTCAGTGACTTCCTCATTCTGCCGGGCTACATTGACTTCACTGCTGATCAAGTGGTGAGTCGGGATGGATGGTCATCGCATGTTTACCGACACGGCAAATCTGATCAACGCGAATGTGGTGGTATTAAACTGCAGTAAGCTGACTATGAGCTGATGTTTGGCGAGGGAGTGGAAGATTACAAATATCCCCTCATCGTGACTGATTCATTACAAACCACAGCCGAGTCTTGTATCATCCCCGAAAATTATTTTTATTTAGCCGGCTTGTGACAGTATACGACGTGATCATCTTCCAATGCCTCACTCACATGCTGTACATTTAAAGACAAGCCGAAGCAGAACATACACAGAACAAGTTAACATTTTTTTTTTACTTGGCTGGTAGTGAATGAGTTAAAAAAAAAAAAAATTCATTTCTGTCACTTTTTAAAAAAAATTGTCAAATTGACAGTGCAGAAAATGCACAAAATTATGATTCAGTTTTGGTTTGGTCTATAACATGAAAGAAAATATGCACAAATGGTGAAAATTGTTTTTCAGATTAGAAGCAGAGGTTTGCAAATGTTTTATTTTGCGTTCTCATGATTAATCAACAACTAATCGATTATCAAATTAATCGACAACTATTTTAATAATCAAGTAATCGCTTTGAGCCGTTTTTTAACATAAAATTTTCCAAAGCTTCTCAGTGGTTGATTGATGATTGTACATTTGTCAATTGTTCCTCTGTCAACAGGACCTGACCTCAGCGCTCACCAAACAAATCACAATGAAAACTCCCTTTGTATCTTCCCCCATGGACACGGTTACGGAGGCCAGCATGGCCATCGCTCTTGCAGTAAGCATGACGCCAAACACTCTCACACTCATAGACGTACACACACTGGCCTACAGCATTAAGCCTTACCTGCACCATCTCATGAGATACAAGATTAGACCTATATCTTTGCTTTTAGAAACAGCTATGATGAACACTATGAGAGAGATATTAATTGAACTGTTTGGCCCTCTCCAAATAATTTTGGTGCACATTGAGGCCTTGGGAGAGGTCTGCACTCTTTGACTAGTGCAATGGTTTCTTCCTTGTGGTTATGAATAGTGTATCAGAATCTGAATGAAGCTGTATGCTCTTCTCCAAGTTAACAGGCGGTATCGGCTTCATCCACCACAACTGCACTCCAGAGTTTCAGGCCAACGAAGTTCGAAAAGTCAAGGTATGGAATAGTGACTGATTTACAAATACAGTGCTACCTTGCAATCATGAGTGTCTTCACTTTGAAAAATACAAGCTGTGGATTGGGCCTTTTTATTTCCTATTTTTGTGTTGACTCGCAAGCAATAATTTGAAATATGAGTAGATGGTGACAGCCAACCCAGGTCATGTCACAACAAGCAGCAATTTGGCAGATAGTGAACAATGACTCAGAAAATAGGCCGCAAGCTTTTTATTTCTACTGCCATTTGAAGTTCACTGTCAAACTAAACATAAAACAAAAAAAATGATGTATGTTATGCATTATAAAAAAAAAAAAAAAAGATGCAGCCTTATGTTCACATTGTTTTTTTTTTCTTTTCCCCCACACTTTTACCAATCAGTGTTTTGTGCCCCATCCTTGTTTAGTTTGTGCACTGTACCTAGGGTCACTAGATCAAGTAGAAATATAGCAGGTCATCCCTCTCCCTGTCCATGTTTTTCCTCCCCCTGCAGAGGTACGAGCAGGGCTTCATCACAGACCCGGTGGTGATGAGCCCTCAGCACCTCGTGCGGGACGTCTTTCAGGCCAAGGCCCGCCACGGCTTCTGTGGTATTCCCATCACGGACGACGGCAAAATGGGTAGCAAGCTGGTTGGCATCATCTCTTCGCGAGACATTGATTTTCTCAAGGAGGAGGAACACAACCTGCCTCTCAGTGAGGTAGCTAATATTTCACTAACACTGAAGATGGGATTAAGTGATGGGGTTTGGGTAAAAGTTTACACATGGGCCCAATTGTTAGTACCCTGCCATTAAAGAAAGAAAGAAAAGATGGATTTGACCTGTAGATGGAACTGTCGGTTTAAATGAAGGGTTTAAAAAATGGCAGTGTGCTTTCAGCCCAATCTACTGGTGTCCAAAAATACTACAACTGGTTCACGAAGCAGATTTGAAGCTTCATTTACCCATCACTAACCTGCACTACTATGATTTTCATCTGTGTAGTTCATCGCGTGTGTGTGTGACCTTTTTGCCAGGTAATGACAAAGCGAGAGGATCTCGTAATTGCTCCTGCTGGTGTGACGCTGAAAGAAGCCAATGAAATCCTTCAACGGAGTAAAAAAGGTGAAGACCGTTTGAGATTTTCTGGTGTGATTGTGTGGTTTTGATAGTTGTTGTCCAACCGACATTTTTCAAACAGACAAGATCTCAGTTAACGCGGACCTGTGAACTGAGACAGCTGTAACATGCATGCCCGGCCATTTGTTGGCGATATCTCTTCATAAACATGAAGCACCTGCGCATCAACTGTTTGTGTTGACTGAATTCATGTTCTCCATTTTCATGGAAACTTCGGACACTTTTGTTTTCACACCCCTGTGTGTGACTTATTTTCAATTAGAAACCAACAACAACAACTTAACCCGTGTTCCTCTTTCTAGGCAAACTTCCCATTGTGAATGAAGACGGCTGCCTGGTGTCCATCATTGCCCGAACTGACCTGAAGAAGAACAGAGACTTCCCTCTGGCCTCCAAAGACTCCCGCAAGCAGCTGCTGTGTGGTGCCGCCATTGGCACGCACAATGATGACAAATACCGCCTGGACCTGCTAGTGCAGAGTGGAGTGGATGTGATCGTGTTGGTAAGGAAGACATTTCATGTTTAAGCGACTGACTGACTGCCCTTTTTGCAGGATAGGAAAACTTGTCATCGCACTTCAGTCTGTTATTGCAGAATCCAGACGTAGCAGACACGAACATGAACTTAACCTGTTGCTGTTTTAGCTCAAGATGTCGTCTTTTCTGCGGTTTCACCGTCTCCACGTTGCAGCAGTTGTGTAATTTCTTACTCCCTTCAGCCTCTCCATTGCCGAAATGTGTCCTTATACCTTGATCAAGAGCCCATTTTGAGAAGTACACTAAATATAGGAGACACTTTCCCATTGTTTGTTGCTATGTCAGGTGCGTTGAGTGTGGTGTAATTTGTGCTGTGTTTTCCCACTGTACTTTGGTAAATTGAAAGCAGCGTAAGAGCCATGGGAGGTTTTGCCTCTGATATCTTGTTCTTTGTTTTTCTCATTTAGGTTAAAATAATTTCTGGAAATAATACATGTCATATCCTCCTTTTACAGGATTCTTCTCAGGGTAACTCAATATTCCAGATTAACATGATCAAATATATCAAAGAGAAGTACCCAAATTTGCAAGTCATTGGTGGCAATGGTAAGTACAAACATTTTATTTTTTAAATGTTCAGAATTCGATTTTTGTAAATATTACTAAGTTAGAAAATATTTACTGCACATGGTTTCGCCAACGTTTTTTGTTTGGTCTTGTTGTTCAGTGGTGACCACCGCGCAAGCAAAAAACTTAATCGATGCAGGAGTGGACGGTCTGAGAGTCGGAATGGGCAGCGGGTCCATTTGCATCACACAGGAAGGTGAGTGACTCGACTGCAAAGACAACAAACCACGCCCCCACACTCCTCCCCTCCCACAAAGTTGTTCTCAAGGACCACATATAAGAGAAATTGAGCCCAATTTGCAATTTGAGTTTAAAAAGATGCTCCTATGATTGTGGCTTGTTTTGAACTTGTTTGCTTCTATGCTACGTGACTAAAGCCCATGTCAGAGACAGATTAAATATTAGCTGGAAAGTAAAAAAAAATCTGGGATGGGTATCATTGATTAATTGATGACTGTTTGAAATTTTATAGCTTCTATAGCTTTAGAGAATTTTATTGGAACAATTGGGTCGGACTATAGTCAGACATTGACGTGGTGAGGACTGAAGTGATATTTTTTCACGGATTCCCCAACACCCTGTGCCCCTGATCATCACATTCATTATTCCTCTTTTCAATCACTGGTACCTCTTCTTCTTTGGTAGAATGGCAAAAATATTGAAAACATATTGCACAGATAATGAATTGTTACATGCATGGTTAATGATGATGTTTTGATGGGCAAGTTTATTTTTATTTTCGAGGCTTGTTGTTGAACTTTGGGATTTTCCACATGGGAGAGACCACAGTGTATTCGTTATGTGTTGTTCTTCGGAGTAGTATATTTAGCAGATAAACATGTTGGACACAGCTAAACGTGTTAGTTTCTGATTGATTTAACCTTAATGCCAACATGTCAGATCCTTTATACATCTTCGGAGCGGTAGCTTTTTAGTCTGTGTGTTTCTGTTTTTCTCATTCCCAGAGAGATATTTTCTTCTGTCAGTTCATACACATGTGACATGTTCAAATCTACCTTTTTGTTGACAAAAAGTCCATTTTTATACCAATTACTGTGATTCAGTAGCAATTTAACGCTTCATCAAGGTCTCTGCAGATGTCAAATGAATATCAATTGTTGATTGTATTTATTTTGCACGTCAAAGGCTGTAAATGCAGTCATGGTAAGACGAGACTATGCTGCTTCCTTTTTTTATCCTCCCAACAGTACTGGCATGCGGCAGACCTCAAGCCACTGCAGTCTATAAGGTGTCCGAGTACGCCCGACACTTTGGTGTGCCCGTCATTGCCGATGGTGGCATTCAGAATGTCGGACACATCGCCAAAGCCCTGGCACTCGGCGCGTCCACAGGTATTTAAGTCTGGTCGAGCTACAGTTTGTTCAATCTTAATCCTACTTCCCACATGAAATAAATGAAAAATAATAAATCATGCTTTCATGCACTCGCAGCTAATGTTAGTCTCTTGGCATTTATTTATGTATTCATACAAATCCGGTAAATAAGGCCGGATTAAGTGAAGTTTACCATTTCTGCCGTATGGACCTAAAATGCACTGTGACCTTTACAAGGCAAGCTTAAC